>NC_083330.1:45845327-45938062 GCF_963455315.2 Globicephala melas | reverse complement strand
GGTTCTAATTGAATGTAAATATTCAGGATGACTTCCTAGAGCATCCTCAGCTTCTCCTTCATGGGACTTAATTATTCCTGTATACCTAGATGATGTTATTGACCCCTTACCCCTATGAGAAGGTCCTTCCTACACTCTAAATTGCCCTCCCCTCTCTAAGAGTAATGATGAATTTGCACTGAACCATATACACCTATTTCAGGCTTGTACACAATGGCATTCAGTTTACAGATTGGGAGTGTAGTGGGCATTTGTCATGTTTGCTTGCTCTGTGTTCATTCAGTTTTTTAAAAAAGCACCTGGTTTTCCTTGGGAAATCACTTGTTCCCCACTCTGAGTGCATGTGGTTTGCGTGGCTGAATCCACCTCCCTGCTACCAACACCCCCTCCTCTCTGCTCCATGGGCCACCATGTAATCCAAACCTTGACAGGCTGTATAATGTATGCCCTAGTCACAGAGATGACGCAGGCATGAGTACTTGCCACAGATGGCCCAATAGACTCAGTGTAGGGTTGTGAAGAGAAGCCCGCCTTCCCCAGGGATACTGGAATGTGAGCCTGAAATGGCTGATGGCCATTTCACCTCCGAGTGGGAGGAGCCTGTTCAAATGAAATTACACAGAGGAAGCGGAGCCAAAGGACAGAGATGTAGAGAGACCAAGTCCTGATGTCAGCACTGGAGTCACTAGAGACCCTGAAAATTTTGCTGTGGACTTTTGGTCATGTGTAGTAATAACTGAACCTTTTTTTTATGTAAATCAATTCAAGTTGTGCTCACTGAACCAATGAACAGATGAATGAATGAATGAACCTGGCCACACACCACAAAAACCAAGAGTACCTGCTCCCATCCCAATCAGTTTCTATGCCATGATCTTGTAGAACATTCTGCTACTGAACCGCAGTACACCATTCCCACATTGTAGCAGTCACTGTCAGTTGCCCACCCATCCACCGCCCCTCCTGCCCCACTCCCTCCCGTTCTTTGTTAACAGGACAGTCAGGTTTGAGCCTGCAGGCATAACTCGTAATTGTCATAATCGATCTCCAGTATGTCTCAACAGACCACGTGTTAGAAGACTTCTAGGATCTCTGGTCCCCAGTCATTAAATGACAATAGCCATTGTTGATAACAAAAAATGACCTCCCCTCCCCAACACTCCCCTACATTTTCAAAGTCCTGTCACTCCTTTTTGCCAAATATTCACTTTCTCAAATTCTCTTGCAGTCAGTGGTGACCACATGACCTGGCTAATAAGAAGTAAGGGGAGTAAAGTTCAACTAATAAAAAATAAAATTCTGCCTTGTCCTGTTCTGTTTCTGCATTGAATATAATGGTGTGGGATGTGATGTTTGCAATGCAGCAGCCATATTTAGACCCTGAGTGTATTCGCTTTCTAGGGCTGCTGTAACAACTTACCACAAACACAGTGACTTAAAACAACAGAAATTAATTTTCTCACTGTTCAGAGGCCAGAAGTCTTAAATCAAGTCCACAGGGTTGGTTCCTTCTAGAGGCTCTAAGGTAGAATCCATTGCATGCCTCTCTCTTAGCTTCTGCTGGTTGTTGGCAATGCTTGGAGTTCTTTGGCTTGTAGGCACTTCACTCTAATATCTGCCTCTATCGTCACAGCACCCTTGTCTGTGTTTCTCCTCCCCTTCTAAGGACACTTGTCATTGGATTTAGGGCCTATCCTAATCCAGGATGACCTTATCTAGAGATCCTTAATTGTATCTGCAAAGACCCTTTATCCAAATAAAGTCACCTTCATAGGTTCTGAGTGGACATACGTTTTGGGAGAGCACCATTTCACCTATCACAATGAGGTAAGCCATCTAGAATAGAAAGTCAACATGTGAGAATGCCAGAGAAGAAAGTTAGAAAGATTGGGGTTCGTGATGCTATCATCCACTCTGATGGTTTTTGAGCCACTCATACAAGCCTGGAATTTCTCACCTCAATTAATCAAGAAGTTTTGGAATAAGAGCTAACAATTCGGGGCTTCCCTGGTGGCGCAGTGGTTGAGAGTCCGCCTGCCGATGCAGGGGACATGGGTTCGTGCCCCGGTCCGGGAAGATCCCACATGTTGCGGAGCGGCTGGGCCCGTGAGCCATGGCCCCTGGGCCTGCGCGTCTGGAGCCTGTGCTCCGCAACGGGAGAGGCCACAGCAGTGAGAGAAAAAAAAAAAAAAAGGAGGTAACAATTCTTCCTCAGACACATATACTCGAGATTTCCCTGCAGTTCATTTGCTGCTTTTACTTAACAATCAATTTAGTGGAACCTGGCAAATCCAGCAATAAGACAGGGAAAGTCAATTTAATGTTAATGATCACTTTTTGTGGACTAGAGAGGATATAAGAAACAGGAAAAATGAGGGCACTGTATCATTGTGTTGCCTTATTTTGACTGGAAATGCTTAATTTCAATTATTCATGGTAGAATTTTATAGGAAAGCGGCTAATATGCTCTGGGAAGCTGCATTAAGGGAACACACAGGGAGCCAAATGGCAGCCTGTGGGCTCACAGTCCTCCACACAAAACCCCTCCCAGGGGTGAGATACAGAAAACGGGAAGGAAGAAGTGAGTCCTTCTTGCAGTCAGGTAGCTGGCATTTTCTGTATTAATCCTTTTAAAATTAGCCAAGTAGCACATATATTCTCTTTGTCTTTTTAATTTCTTTATATATGTCTTAAAATATGTAGAATTTTCTCCAGATGCATAAATGCGATCGTATGTGGTTCCTCTTTGTTTTTCTTTTCCTTTTATTATTAGCACCCCCTTCCCTCTCTTGTCTTCCCTTTACCACCAGGTTTCTACCCCCGACCTACTTGCTCCCAGAGCCCATGATTACAACCTGGTGTGTGTCATTATCTTTCTCCGTCTACACACATACTGGGTGAAGCCATAGCCAGGCCTGCCCACTGAAAGCTCCTAAGTGGATATAAATGGTGAAGGCCGAGATCCTGCAGATGCAGGAAGTCACAAAACCTGAGATTCAGGCACCGGAAAGGGGATCTCCCTCAGTGTGGACCAGCAGGTTTCAGCTCCCAGGCCCTGGGCAGTGAGCCTGGCAGACAGGGCTTGTGGAAGAGCAGGATCGCTGACTGATGTGTGTGTGGCATAAGCAGACACTGGCAGGCCTGTATGGGGGTAGAAAGCAGAAGCCCAGGAAGGCATCCTCCTCACCTGGCTGGAGCCCTCTGCAGGAAGAAAAGAAGGTGACCACAGAGAACCGCCCTCTTTCAGATGTTCCCTTTGTCTGGGCTGTTCTCATATACTTTTTAGGCTCAGTGGAGCTTGTGAGTAGGACTAACAGTATTCGAGGGTTTCATTCTGCCATTTTTGAACCCAGTTCAGGTCTTCTCAGATTCAGGCATAAGGCCTAAATCAAGAGTATTTTTAAAATTAGCTTATATATTGAAAATTGGGTTAGAATATAATATGCGTTCTTCTGTATCTTCCCTTTTCTCGCTTAAGCAATTCCCTCCGATGCAACTGGCATGGCGCCCGTGCATCCTTCTGCTATTGCATAATATTCCATGGTGTGTGTATTCCATTCCTGTTCATGAGCGTCCTCAGCATTTCGAGTTTTTCTTTTTTCTTTCTCTTCTTTTTTCTTTTTTTAATGGTTATGAAAATTTCTACAATAAACATTCTTGTACATCTGCCCTGAGGCACAAATGCTTTTATTGCCATGGAATGGATTCCCAAGAATGAAATTACTGCAACATGGTTGAACCTTGAAAACATCATGCTAAGTGAAAGAAGCCAGTCACGAAGGACCACATGTTGTACGATTCCATTTACATGAAATGTCCGAAATAGGCAAATCCAAGGAGACAGAAAATAGATTGTTGGTGGTTGGCTAGGGCCGGGTGGGAAGAGTGGTTGTAGGGAATTGGAGTGATTGCTAGTGAATGCAGGGCGGGCGGGGGTTCTTTTTGGAGTGATGAAAATGTTCTAAAATTGGTTGTGGTGATGCTCGCACAACTCTGGATATACTAAAAACCATGGCATGTGAATTATATCTCAGTAGAGTTATAGGAAAAGAATGAGATTACTGGGTCAAAATGTATATGTGTTTTTATTGTAATAGATGCCACCAGACTACTTTCCAAAAAAGGCCATATAGCTCTTCCCATTTCTGCCAGCCCTGAATGAGAACACCCTTTCCCCATATCCCCACCAGCAATAGATTTTACACTTTTTTCCAGTTTCACCAATCTTGATATATAAAGTGATATCTCATTTTTACTTTAATTTGTATCTCCTGGCTACATTCTCATTATAAAAGTTTCAGTAATACTTCAGCATGCAAAGTGAAAAGTACAAGACCCCTTTCACCTCTCACATCTCCCCTGAAGTAACCCTCCTCAACAGTTAGTTGGGTTTCCAGGTGACTTTGAGTTGCTTTTAGTGCATTTATAAACTAATTCACATAGACATATCATTTTACAATTGATAAATTGAATCACACTATAATGCTATTCTATGACAATTTTTTCATATAGCAGTATGTCTTAGAGACCTTTCCAAATTAGGGTATATAGCTCTAGCTTACTCTCTCTAGTGGCTAAATGAGATAGCATGGTGTGGAGAGTCCTAAAGTGTTGCTCCCTTATCCTACCTTATATCCCCAAACCTAGACATAACTGAGCTATTGAATTTATCAACTATTAATTCTGCCGACCTCTTGACTTCTTATGCTATAGCACTTATTGCTTAAACCACTTTGAGTGAATTATTCTGTTACTTGGGGCCAAAAGCACCCTATCAAATAGCTCTATACTTCCCACCTGCCTCCCACCCACCCCCACCTCAATTCTAAATTCCATGAGAGCAAAAACTGTGTTGTTCAAGTTCATCAGCTCTTGGCACAGTGCCTGGCACATAGGAGCTGCTCAACAAATATTTGCTGAATGGTGAACAAATAAGGCACTTTGAAATTGAAACTAAGGAAACAGCTGATTTGGGTTCGAGTATTGGGAAAGGCATCATCATCATCAACACCAGAGATGGATCCTGAAGGACAAGTGAGAGTCCATTTAGTAGGAAGTGGCATTTCAGTGCAGAAGGGAAAGTCTGAGCAAACCCTAGAGCTGTGAGATTGGATGGCACAGTTCTGGCACCAGGAAGTAGGCTTATGTAAGTTGAAGAAATGGAAAAGGCGGGAGATGAGTTTGGGAATGTTGGCTCAGATGCCAGAGCCTATAGGAATGCCCTTCTAAAGAATTTGGATCTTCTTCTTCAATGGTTGGAAGTCATTGCAAAGTTCTGGGCAAGAAAATGGTGTGTCTGGATCAGCAATTCAGGAAGATCCATCTGGAAGCTATTTGGAGGATGGATTGGAGGTTGGCAAGCCTAGAGACAGGAAGACCAATTAGGAGATATATTTACCAGGTCCTTTTGTTGCAATTAGCAAAAACCCAGTTCACTTGGCTAAAGTGGAATGGATTATCTCACCGACCACAGGAAAGGCAGAGGTATTGTTGGGCTTAAGGAACACCTAGAACCTGGGTCTAGATCACTGCCAGGGCTCCCCAGCTTTGGGGCCAACTCTGATCTTCTCTGTGTATTGCCTTCAGTCTCTCAGGCTGACTCACTCTACATGACACATGGCAGCTCTCAGGTCCTGGGCCTCAGATCTCACACTCTCACTAGTACCAGAGAATGACTGCTTCTGTCCCAAGATCAAGTAACCCAGGGAAGGAATGGCTCTTGCTGGCCAAGCTTGGGTCAGGTGTTCATCCCTGGTCCAATCAAAAGAAGCCAAGATAACAATATCTCAAGGCAATGGCAGTTTCCCTTCATGATACATGGTCAGGGACTTCCCTGGCGGTCCAGTGGTTAAGACTCCCGCTTCCACTGCAGAGAGCATGGGTTTGATCCCTGGTTGGGGAACTAAGATCCCACATGGCGTGACCCCCTCAGAAAAAAAAAAAAAAAGATACATGGTCAGAGACGGGTAAGGAGAATTTCCCAGAAGAAGAGGAGCAGCTCTGGAGTCAGAAAAATAGTTGTTCATTACTATAACTATAATCTATTGTTATAGTGCAGGCAAAACGTGAGGAGCACCCAAACTAAGGAGCTCTGGGAGGGAGAAGAAAAGACAAATCCAGGAGACTTTTAAAATCCTCAGTTGCGGGCCTGTCCATTCCTGGATCTAGGAGCCAGCTGTCTCTTCGGTAACAGAAAGCTGGAGTCTCCTCTGGGCCTGCATCCCTGGTTTACTTTGTGCATCTTGGAGACTGGAGACCTCTTCTTCAGTTTTGCAGCCACTCTTCTTCCACTACAGCCCAAGAAAGCGCACAAAGCCCTGAGACGTAAAAAGGTGAGCTGCTTTCCCACGAGTCATTGCAAACTCAGCTAGGAAAATGGTGACTCAAAATAGAGTTTAAGGTAATTCAATAGTTTTATGCTTCAGAAAAATAAAGTTACAGTTCTTGTAACTTTAAGGACTGAGATTTTTTCCCACAACATTTGTGACACGAGAACCTAATACCGAATAGATGCTGATCAATTATTTGTTGAGTGATTGAGAAAAGAGTCCAGATGGGACCCCAAGGGGACATCAGTCAAGGAGAACCTAAAGGAACAAGAGCCCAGAATACAAGCTCCACTTGTTCTAGGTTCTGCGCTGAGATCCGTTCTGACCCCACCCTCATTCAGCCTCTTCTTCCTGGCTGCTGCTGTGTGTGTGGGAGGGTCGGGGGATGGATGGGGGAGGTGGGATGGTGTTAAAGAAAGCATAAAGTTCTTTAGGATTCCACCGGAGGGGACAAGTCTGGAATCTAGGCACCCAAAGGAGTCTTGGGCTTTAGTGATCAGCTTTTAAATAGGTTTCTCTTTTCTACTCGTGCATTCTTCCACTCCCCCACCTCCCACATAGAGTCCCCATGGCCTGGGACACTTGGCTGCGCTCCTCTTAGAGCTGCAGGTATCATCTGCTGCCCGGAAACATGTTCCAAATGGCAGAGGCTTGAAGTTTCACTTTTGCCAAGATCAGTTTCTTGACCTGGGCAGGAGGAGAAAGCCCCTGTGTCCACAGTGCTGCTCTCCTGCCATGGCAGCCTCCCAAAGAAAAACTTCAGCGGAAACTTTCCACCTGGTCCTGACATTGGCAGGAAAGAAGGCTGGGGGAATAGAGATGATCATGTCCCTCTTTGATGACAGGTTCTGAGAAGCCCTGGCGGGCTGCCTGGGGCTGGAGTGAGAGGGGCGCTTAGCCAAGTGGGCGTGCAGGAACTGCTATCCGTACAGTGTCTGTTAGCAGGAGCGTGTCTGCTGTGACCTCAGCAGTTGCACCCAAGGCTGGGAAGCCCCAGGAGGGGTGGGAGCCAGTGCACTTGCCAGCCCCAAGCCTGGGTCAGGAGAGGCTCCACTGAGAGAGAAAAGGCCCGAGGCAGCTTAGGTGGAAGTGGGGTGAGCTGCCAGAGAAACGTTACCCACCTGGAAGATCCCCTGAGGGCTCTTAGTGGGTCAGACCTTTGGGTTATTTGTAACCCTGGATCGGGTTACAGACAGCATTTATCCCCCAGTCTGAACAACCCTGGAGGGCAGACGGCCGTGCGGGTGGACTGGTGGGAAAGGGTGGAGCAGCTGCTGCACAGGTCAGGCTGACACACGGAGAGCCGCCAGCGATTCTGGCTAGAGTGCAGTCACCACCAGCTCGAACCTCAGAAATGACCAGCCCCCTCCACGGGGTCCCCTTCCCCCTCAGGAAGTGTCGCACTTTAATAAGAACAGCATCAGAGGATTAGATTGCTGTAACACGAAGGAGCAGACATCCCCAGACCTGCAGTGTAGGGCAGGGGGTGCACCAGGGCCAGATCAGAGGTCCTCCCTCGAGATGGCATCTGGGCACATCCAGGCAGACTGGGTCAGGGACCGAAAGGGAGTTTATAAGCAAAGGGCTGCAAAAGCAGAGAAGTGTGGGTGTATGGAATGAGGGTGGAGTGCGTGCTGGGACTTGTGGCTAGGAGACACAAGGAGGTGGCATTGACAGCTGGATCTTGGAGGATGGGTTGGATTTGCCAGGTGGATTGGGAAGAAGAACTGCAGAAGAAACAGCCTGAGCCAGAAATAAGAGGGATCAGGGTACTTTGGGGGATGGTGAGACGTTCCTGTACCCAGTGTTTGAGAGAGTCCTGGAGAAAATGCTGAAAGGGTAAATTGTCACTTCCTGTCAAGGAATTTAAGCCAAAGGCAAACAGAGTCAAAGGGTTTTGAACAGGGAGTAATGTGACCTGAGTTGTACTTTTAAAACGTTTCTGGGATGGCTGTGGGTCAGGCTGGGTTGGAAGGGAAGAGCTGGATGCAGAGAGACCAGGAAGGAGGCTAGCAAGTGAAGAATAGCCAAACGCAAAGTTTTTGTAAGCAGAAAGGTAATTCGCTAGCTCACCAAGCTGAAAAGGCCAGGAGGAAGTCTGGCTTCAGGCACTGTTTGATCAGGGGCTCCCATTTTGTCACTGGGACTCAGTTTCTCTCTTTCTTGCCCTCAGTTCTATGACATTCTCAAAGAATCTTCTCCCTCTGGTCACAAGGTGGCTGCATTGCTCCTCACAAACACCCCACTTCAAGCACAGGGGAGAAGAACAAGTCTCTTTCTGAGAAACTCCAGCAATTGCATTGTGTTGGCTCTTATTTGGTCACGTGTCCATCCCTGAACCGATGTATAGGTCAGAGGAAAGCAAAGCTCTTTAGCTGTGTGCCTCCGCCAAGTCACTTAACCTCTGTGTCCTAGTTTTCTCATTTATAAAATGGGAAAAATAATAGTACTTATCTGATAGAATTGTTAGGAGGCTTACATGAATTAACATTTATAAAGTGCTTAGAACAGGGCCTAGCTCAGGGTATGCACCATATAAATATTTGTTGAACAGGTATATTGACCAGGCCTGAGTCGCAGGTCCCCTGTGGCCACTCCCTTAGACCATAGTGACTGTGTGTGGGAGGAATGGCAGGTGTGGGACAAAGGGGAAGTGGACCCAAGGCAGGCGAGAGGCCCGTGTTCTGTAAAGGGCTGGGAAAACAGGAATGGCAGGACACATGGATGGATGAAGTGGAGGATAGATTAGGGAAGAGGGTAGGTTATTATGATCAGAAAGGGGGTGGAGGCCTTAATGTTACCCGAAACTGGGTTCACCTCTTGGTGGGTGTTGAGCCAATAGACAACCAAGCCAGAGATCAGGAGAAGGAAGGATTTATTACTTGCGGCAAGTAAGGAGCACACTGGGGATGTTTCCCAAAGCAGAGTCTCCTCAACAGCAAACTTGGGGAAGTTTTAAGCTAAGGGGACACAGTCATGAAGGGGCTTGAGCAGAGGAGAATTAAGCATAGAATTGGGGCAAAGGTCCACAGAGTCCAAGCTTTAGTTGACTGAAGTCAGGAGGGTCAACATCATCATTCCATCCCCCTCCTGGGTAGAGGCCTTAGTTCCTGCAGAACTCAGAGATATATTGTTATGTGTATCCCTTGAGGGGGAACTAGGGCCCTGCTTTATCACTGCACCGCTGTTTGACTGCCTTTTTTCTGTGCCTGCATTCTTTTGTTCCTTTGAGATCATTAATTTTTGAGACCTGTTCAAGGGCAAGCATTGCGGCCAGGCTTAGATCACAAAATGGCTTAGGCCAAAATGGGTTCTCTCGTGTCAAGAAAGCCATTCTTGGTTCTCTTTCTCCAGGGACCCCCTAACCTATCTGCTTACATTAATGATGTTGCAGTTCCATGATGAAGAGGATCCAAGAGTGATACAGAGCAGCACCCTGTGGGGCTCCTGGGCACAAAAGCCTTTCTGTGTCCCCCCATTTCTTTGATTACAGGAAATAGGTTTCATTCAGCCTTCATGACCTTCCCTGAGTTCCAATAGGCCGATTCAAGCAGCTGTTCGTTAGGTAAGTGGGGAAGTGGGGTGTGAGACAACAAGGGAGAAACAAACAGTCGAGAGAAACAATAGTGCAGCCTTGGGACAGGGTCCTGGTTCCCCTTCAAAGGATGCACACAACAATATATCTGAGCTGTTTTGCAGAGACTGAAACCCCTACCAGGTGGGAGAAGTTAACAGTTACTGAAGGTGTGCTGCCCACAAGCACGCAGACCCCAGACTGGTTGAAACCAGAAAGTTGATAATGCCGACTCCCACTTACCTCACCACCAACCCATCAGAGAAATGTCCCCGAGCTGATCATGCCCTCTTTGAACCATTACTATAAAAGTTCTCACTACCCTTTCCAAGTTGGGACACACGGTTTTGAGGACATTAGCCTGCCGTGGCCCCCTTTGCCTGGCAAAGCAATAAAGCTATTCTTCTCTACTTCATCCAAAACTCTATCTCCAAGATTTAATTCAGTGTCTGGGTACAGAGGCCGGATTCAGCTTCAAGAGTGGGTATGTTTAGGGTTACAAAGCAGAGTTGGAAGGTAAAGACAGTTATAAAGCCAGGCTATTGAAGATTTATCTGTGACAATCCCTGGAGACCTTTATCAACTCAATTGGGCTGAATTTTGTTCTAAGAATGATATTTTCAAAGAATGTTGGTTTTTAAGACTCTAGGTTCTAAATATAAATATTTGGGGTTAGGTTTTAAATAGCCCAAAGCATCTTTTTTTGTTTTTCCTTTTGTGAGTGACCTGTTCTTATTCCTTTTTCGAGTCTAGTTTTTTCTTTGAATCAATTTCATAGAATTTTAGAGCCCAGAGAAATCTAAGAGCCCACATTCAGCTCAGCTCCTTCAGGCCTTGAGAATCCAGGGATTTAATAGGGTGCTGGGGAGGGTTTATTGGGATGGTGATCCTATTCCCCGACTGCCCCCTCCCCTTCCTCTCCCATTTCTGGGCTTTGGCACATAGACAGGAGGAACCACAACTGGCAAATTAAAGCATCAGTTTCATTACTGGTGAAGTTATACAAAAGAACTCAGAGGACACTTGGGGTGGAAATGGGCTTCTTCCCACATCTCCCCCCAGAGTGGATGCTGCAGGTGAGTTCATGGCTCCAGGGACAGGCAGGGGCAGGTAGGCCTGTCTGGATTCTGAGGCAAGGCTGGAACCAGGAACAAAGTGATTGCACGACTAGGGATCAGTCAGAGAAGCCCTCGTCTCCAAGGGGAGCCAAATGGAAGGGAGAGAGGGTCTGAGTTTGCTTACTCAAGAGTCCCACCACTGCTGTATTTATGGTTCTTATCCCCTTAAACCACATATCTGTGGAGAGTCCTCAGAAAACCTAGATTATTCTTTTGCTAAAGCATTGCAACTTTCTTGCATTTTAATTTAGAAATCCAATTTGGGGAGACTCCATCCTCCTTGCTACTTGTATTCCTACTCTCTTTTCTTGCACTGTTAGAACTTGCCTAATGGGGCAGAGGGGTGGGAAGTTAAAAGCTGGGGCTGTGTCAAAACACAGAACCAGACTGACTCCCAGCCACTCCCTAGCCATGTGACTTGGGAGAGACTTTGGAGAGATTCTCTGGACATCAATTTCCCTATCTGTAAAATGGGGATCATAACAGCAGTTACTTCATCGGGCTATGCAGGGGGTGGAGGAATTGGGGGTTGGTTAGATGAAATAATGTTTGCGAATTGTCCCCATTCAGTCCACAGTACGTAGTAATTAGTCAATAAATGCTGGCGATCATTTTATTTCCTGGAAATCTGTGAGAGATTCACATGGAGGGCTCCTCCTTATTTTGGTCCTACCCCTTGTTCTCATTGGGGAGCTCTCTCCTGAAACGTGAGTCTTTGTTTTGAAGAGAGTCTCAGCAGTTTAGTCCCCATGTGAGCATGTGAGCTCACAATTGTTCTGTAGCCTCCAGATCACTTCCATAGCAATCTTGCTTGCCCATCGTTAATCCTGTTTTTAAGCAGTTTTCGCTAGTGATTAAAAAAAAAAAAAAAAAAAGGACTTCCCTGGTGGTCCAGTGGTTAAGAATCCACCTTGCAATGCAGGGGATGTGGGTTTGATCCCTGGTCGAGGAACTAAGATCCCACATGCCGCAGGGTAACTAAGCCTGCACACGTCAACTATTGAGCCCAGGCGCCGAAACGATGATCTCGCATGCCGCAACTAAGAACTGATGCAGCCAATAATAAATAAATAAATAAATATTAAAAACAAACAAAAACCCAACCTATTGTCAAGCACTGGTTGACAGCATTAAAAAAAAAGAAAAAAAAGAAAAAGAATGCAAGAACAAATTGGAAAATAGGTGTTACAGCGAATGCCTTTTTGAGGTATAGTGTTTCTTTTTGAAAATTATTTTTATTGTTCATTTCATGATAAGCAAAGATTTGATAGTTGGGCCATTTTAAAGGTATCTCTTCTTTTTTTTTTTTTTTTTGGTGGTACGGGGGCCTCTCACTGTTGTGGCCCTCCTGTTGCAGAGCACAGGCTCCGGACGTGCAGGCTTAGCGGCCGTGGCTCACGGACCTAGCCGGTCCACGGCATGTGGGATCTTCCCGGACCGGGGCATGAACACGTGTCCCCTGCATCGGCAGGCGGACTCTCAACCACTGCGCCACCAGGGAAGCCCAGTTGGGCCATTTTAATAATAAAAACGCATTTCTATGTCTGTGAAATAAAAGTGTAGTCACCATAATCTAGTATAACTTCCGTTAACACAAATACATTTAGAACCTGAAAATAGAGACATTTAGGGGCCTATTTTATTACTTACTTTCATTTTTAATCTGTCAAACCTGAATTTATTTTAGCATTTACATTGTTTAAAGTGTATTTTATGATGCTATAAATTTTTTAAATTCCTATTTTGAAGCTTAAGATGGAAGACTTTCCTGGGAGCAGATTACTAGGGAAACAGCTCATTTTACTTTGGCATTTGCTATGGCTATGAACTTAAATCTAGTAGTTGGCATCCATGTTCTAAAAAGCAGAATATTCTTTCTAGTTTCTTTATTTGAACTCAAACTATTTAACTTTCATACAAATGGAAAAAATACTTCAAAAAAATAGTTATGTAACACTTCTTTAGTGTTACATAATGGCAATTAGCATCTAATTTACAGCTCTAGGTAGAAAGAGACATCAATCCCTCCTTCAAATACTAGAGTCAGTTCTCCTATGCTGCAGCTAGACTTAACACCATTTCATTATATTGTATTATTATTTATTTAATTAATTTATTTTCGGCTGCGTTGGGTCTTCGTTGCTGTGTGCGGGCTTTCTCTAGTTGCGGTGAGCTGGGGCCACTCTTTGTTGTGGTGCGCGGGCTTCTCATTGTGGTGGCTTCTCTTGTTGCGGAGCACGGGCTTTAGGCCTGTGGGCTTCAGTAGTTGTGGCACGTGGGCTCAGTAGTTGTGGCTCGCGGGCTCTAGAGTGCAGGCTCAGCAGCTGTGGCACATGGGCCCAGTTGCTCCATGGCATGTGGGATCTTCCCGGACCAGGGCTCGAACCCGTGTCCCCTGCATTGGCAGGTGGACTCCCAACCACTGCCACCAGGGAAGCCCTGTATCTTTTTTTTTTTTGCTGCTTATTAAAAAAATAACCTTTCCTTTTCCTGATTGAAATGTAATCAATGCTTTTAAGACAACTTGAAAAATAACATTCTCTCTCTCTTTTTAAAATTTTATTGGTGTATAGTTGATTTACAGTGTTGTGTTAGTTTCAGGTGTACAGCAAAGTGATTCAGTTATACATATACATATATTCATTCTTTTTCAGATTCTTTTCTCATATAGGTTATCACAGAATACTGAGTAGAGTTCCCTGTGCTATATAGTAGGTCCTTGTTGGTTATCTGTCTTCTATACAGGAGAGTGTGTATGTTCATCCCAAGCTCCTAATTTATCTCCCCACCCCCCAGGTTTCCCCTTCAGTAACCATAAGTTTGTTTTAGACATCTGTAAGTCTGAAAAACAGCGTTATCTCTTGAGCCAGACCTAAATTTTGAAATAATTCACCTTTTAAAAATCTTTCCCCAAAGTTGAGGACATAAACAATATGTGACTCCTAAAGCAATAATTTGAAATACAGGTAGAGATTTAATCCAAAGATATTGTTTCGTTACAGTGAGATGATGGAATAAACACATTTTTCATTGATTACAATGAAAAATTGCAAGCCACCTAGATGTTAGGAAAGTGTGGTCAATCCATATAAAGTGTATGTAATATAAATATTAGATTGTGTAGCATTTTTCATTTTTATTTTCATTAATAGCTCCTTTTCATTTATAAATTAACTCAGTACAGTGTGCTGATTGAAAAGCTTCATAGCACAAAGGCTGTAAAGAAAAAAATTTTTTTTTAAGGAGTTAGGGAAATGCTCACAATTCAGATGGAAAAATGGAAAAAAGAAAAACATAGAATTCAACACACAGCTGATTTCAGTCACATGTGTAGTGATGATATACCATAATAAGACAGGCTGTCTCTGGCTGGTAGAATTCAGATAATTTGTAATTTTCTTTTATTTTACTATTCAGCATATTCCCAAATCTCTATAATAAGCATGTATACTTTTATAATCAAAATTATAATTAAAAGGTAAAATTTTAAATGGAAAAATATATAATAAAAACGAAAAAGAAAACACAGAAGTCAAAGAATTTTTTAAACTTTAGGGGCCACACCAGTTGATGAGCATGTTTTGGGCTATTTCATACGAGCAAACCTCAGTCCAGGGATGGTTTCTACTGTCACTAACGACATTTGTTCCACCAGTAAAGGTGTTCACATCTCAGCCTGGCTGCTGACACGTGCTCTGCTCTGAGCAAGGCTTTTATCCTCAAGGCCTCAGTTTCCCCTTCTGAAGGGTTAGGTCCATACAGTGTTAAAGTCCTAAGATTCAATTTCATAGAATTTAATACTTATTTTTCTAACACCATCTATTGAAAATATTCCAGTTTGGCTACGAAGGTCGCATGTAGTTGAACACACTTGCTGGGATGAACTGGACATAGAAAACTGGGAAGGAACCATCCCTGCTTTCAAGACATTACCATCTGGCAAGAGGGCCAGATATGAATAGGTGGAGGGACCTGTTAGAAGTATGCAGAGGGCTGAAAGCACAGAGGTGGGAGTCTTGACCAGTCCTGGGTTTGGAGAGTCAGGGTAATCAGAGTTGTTCTCCTGGAAGAGAGGACACCCAAGTTAAGTTGTAAACAAAAAACAATGTAGCCAGAACTGGGAAGGCACAAACGGCTTTCCATTCCTGGCAGCATACTGGCAGTGCTTATGGAGTGAGAGTGATCAGTTTAAAAATTTAAGGAATTTGAGGCAAAAAGACTTTCTTGTTGTTGTTCAAAAAGAAGGCCACAGTGACCACGAATAACAAATGTTGTGAGGATATGAAGAAAAGGGAACCCTTGTACACTATTGGTGTGAATATAAATTGGTGCAGCTACTATGGAAAATAGTATGGAGGCTTCTCAAAAAACTAAAACTGGAACTATCATATGATCCAGCAATTCCACTCTTGGGTATATATCTGGAAAAACCCGAAAGCTCTAATTCAAAAAGATACATGCACCCCAATGCTCATAGCAGCATTAGTTGCAATAGCCAAGACACAGAAGCAACCTACGAGTCCATCAACAGGTGAATTCCTTTTTTTTTTTTAGAAACTGTTTATTTTCCATCAACCTATTTCCATTTTAAGAGTTTGTGGAAGAACAGTTTAAGATCACTCAGTGGTTGTTCCTACCCACTCAGTGGCCTGAGCGGTGGGAGCTACTGACCAGTCTTCAGTGGGGAACTGCTGAATAGGCACAGAGGGCACCTGCACTCCTTCAGACCAGTCCACCACCTCAGGCTGGGGAGCAGTGAACTCAGGAGCTGGAGCGGTCCATTCACCCTGAAATTCCTCCTTGGTCACAGCCTTCTCAGCTGCTGCCTGCTCTTCCTTTTCAATCTCTTACAGGTGAATTCCATCAACAGGTGAATGGATAAAGATGATGTAGCTTATGTGTGTATATATATATATATATATATATATATATATATATATATATATATATACACACACACATAGGGGAATACTCCTCAGCCATAAAGAATGACATTTTGCCATTTGCAACAACATGGATGGACCTGGAGGATATTATGCTAAGTGAAATAAGTCAGACACAGAAAGACAAATGGTGTATGTTATCGCTTATATGTGGAATCTAAAAACTAAACTAGTGAATATAACAAAAAGAAAACAGACTCAAAGATATAAAGAACAGACTAGTGGTTACATGTGGGGAGAGGAAAGGGGGAGAGGCAATACAGGGGTAGGGGATTAAGAGGTACAAACTTTTGGGTATAAAATAAGCTACAAGGATATATTGTACAACATAGGGAATATAGCCAACATTTTGTAATAACTATAAATGGAGTATAACCTTTAAAATTGTGAATCACTATGTTGTACACCTGAAACTTATAAAATATTGTAAATCAACTGTATCTCAATTTAAAAAAAAGACCAGTGAATTGTTAGTGCTAAGCAGTTCCTGTTACCCACTAAGATGCCCCTCAACGTCTGGAGGGACAGAGGACACTATTAACAGAAAGGAAACAGTCTGAGTTTAACTGTGGTTCTTTACTTTTCCCATGGAGACATTTTTTATTTCCTACCAAGACTACCTCCCAATGGCCTTTGGAGTCTCTGCCTTGCTGATAACCCACCCAAATTACCTTTCTCTGTTGCCCCTGCTACCCCCATCACTCCTGCCACCGCCATCTACTTGACAACCTAACCTCTCTCTTGCTAAACTTCACCTCTTAGAGCATAACTTACATGCTTCGGGCCACAGGGAGCTGCTGTGAGGCTGGTTCATATCTTCTGACATACCCACAAAGCCCGTGCCCTTTTCCCCACTGATAAGATACAGAAAGAACAGTAATGAAAGCTGGATATCATGACCAGGCCAAGACAAACTCTCCGCTGGGCTTCTGTCCTGCTTGGAGGGACTGGTGGGGAATTAGACAGGTTTGTGCAAGGACTGCACAGGTGGAAGGGCTTACCTTGGAGTGCTCCTGGGTGTTTCCGGTGAATTTCATACACACACACCTATCTCTGACTGCTTCTCTCGCCCACTCCAAAATAGAAGCAAAGATTTTTAACAACATCTGACCTGCGTGTGAGACAGAATATATTCAGATGCATGCTTGACAAGTGAGCTTCTCAACTTGGTTAAGACTAGGGAAAAGAGAGGAGGAAGGGAAGGAGGGAGGATGGAGAGACTGGTGCTTTTGAGAAGGGGTTGAGTAAGAAGGACCCACTGCCTCAAGGACTGGTGGACAGAAGGAAGGGATCTCAGAAATGAGATCCATCCCTAGTGAACAATTGTAATACTTAGGTTAATGCCAGCTGCTGTTACAAATGGATCACAAAGTTTCAGTGAACCCAACCACTTTATTCCTTGCTCATGTAACAGTTCCTTGCCTATATTCCTGACTAGAGGGCAGCTTTTCTGTGACAGGTAACTGTCTGCTGGCCACAGGGAGCTTTGGCAGCATGGTATAGGAGGACTTCGGAGGGAAGGAGTGAAAAGGCTGAGACTGAAAAGCCATCCTTCAATGCTTCTGTAAATCCCGCTTCCCATCCTGAATCCTAATTCTAGTGAGAGGAGTGAGCCTAGACATTGCAGTCAGACAGATCTATGTTCAAATCCCAGTTCTGCCACTTCCTGGCTGTGCAATTGTGGGCAGTTTTCTCAATCTGTCTGAACCCTGGCTCCCCCGTTTGAGCAACAAGGATACTAACACTTCACATCGTTGTTCAAGGATTAAATAAAATGGCATTCAGAGCACATCAGGCATTTAGATCAATACATATTCTGCCTCTAATCAGGGTTCCTTGACTGGTTCTTGAATGGCTCCTTCTGCTTAAAGGAATCCTAAGAAATGGTGTTAGGGTAACTGCCATCTGGAGAAAAAGTAGAGCAGAATTCCCTGCCTCTTTCCTCACCCCCAAATAAATTTAGATAGGTCAAAGATTTTTCTTATTGCCTTAGAGTAGGGAGGGCCTTTCTGAGCATGATTCAAAACACAGAACGGTCAATCTGACAACATAAAGATAAAAAATATCTGCATGGGGAAAAAAATAGACATAGTGAAAGAGAAATGACAAACTGAAAAACATTTGCAACCATACCCAAAGAGCTAATTTCCTTAATAAATAAAGAACTCCTGTAAATCAATAAGAAAAAAACCTAACAATCAAATTGAAATGGCCAAAGGCTACAAATAGTTCCCAGAGAAGAAAATACAAATGCCTTTAAACATTGAAAAGGTGCCCAACTCACTCATAATAAAATAAATGTAAATTGAAACTATAATTAGATACCAGTTGAAAAACTTTCAGATGGGCAAAGACCAGAAAGTGTGATAACAGCGTTAGTAAGGGCATAGGGAAACAGACCTGTATATATATATTGCTGATGGGAGTGGAAACCAAGTCACCCTTTATGAATAGTAATTTGGTAATTCTGTCAAAATTTAAATTTGAGTTAGCAGTACCACTTTATGAATTTAACTTAAATATTCATAAATAGAAGAGTAGTTAGCTAAATTGTGATAATGGCATGTAAGTGGTTACAGGGTCACGCTGTACATGCTAGTATGGAAAATTTTCCAAAGTAGAAAAAAAAGACGGAACAGTATGCATTTACAGTGTGCTCTCATTTGTGTTTTTAAAGAGTAGGTAGTATCATCCCCATTTTACAAATGAAGAAAGTGAGGTTTGGAAGAGTTAGGTAACTTGCCCTCAGTCATCAGAGTCAGTAGTTAGATAATAGAGTCTGGGCCAGAGCCAGGGCTGTCTGGTCTCTCTGGCAGTGAAATCCAGGTCTTTGGGGGTTTTTTGTTTGTTTGTTTTGTTTTTTGGCCACGTTGCACAGCTTGCAGGATCTTAGTTCCCGACCAGGGATCGAACCCATGTCGCCTGCAGTGGAAGCACAGAATCCTAACCACTGGACGGCCAGGGAAGTCCCGAAATGCAGGTCTTTAACTGCATGCTTTAGAGCTTCCCCTAAGCTAATATACAAGGGACTGTCCTACACTATTTTCTACTTCTCCCCTTCACATACCTTTTCACAAGCTAAACTGAACTTTCCCACATTCCTCCACACATTCCCGTCTCCCGAACACCTCTGTATCTTGGTTCATGCTGCTTGAGCCAGATCAGGTGCTGCCACCTCCAGGAAGCCCTCCTTGGTTCTCCCAGACAAATTAATCTTTGCCTCTTCCAAACTCTTGAGCACTTCATCCCTTTCAAGGAAATCTTCGGAAGGTGGGTTCTGGAGAGAATTCAAGAGAGGAGGGGAGGAAAGAAACTAAATATTTATTGTGGGCCTACTTTGTGTTAAGCACAATGCCACTGCTTTCACACGAGTCTTCTCATCTAGTATTTTAAGTATTTGTCATTGGGTCATATGTTGTTGGAGGCAGGACCACATCTGATTGATGTGGGTGTTTCCCTGAAGGCCTTGCACCCGTTGTTCCTTCCATGCAAACAAGTTTTGAGACGCTACTGCATATCAGGTACTGAGTTTGGTGCTGGGGATACCAAGATGAGTAGGATGAATAGGGCAGAGTCTCAGCTGTCTGTCTAGGAGGGGAGCCAACTGTATGACCCAATAAATCATATCTGAACATTGTTAATAAGGTGGTGGAAGAAGTTTGTTGGATGAGTGGATGCATGCCTCTGATTGCACCCCATCCAATGCCTACCTTCACTTCAGAACTTGCTCAATTCATCATGCATCCAATCCTGAGACCACCCCTTTCATGCACAGCCCTGGGGTTAGAAAGTTCTCACATTGTCACTCTAGAACTGCATTGTCCAATACCATAGCCAGTATCCACACCTGGCTGTTTAAATTTAAATTAATTACAACGTCAAAGAGCTGGGAAAGTGTGAAGGAGTTGGGAGGCAACATCACCCTCCTCTGCATTCCAGCACACCACACAGTCACAGGTAACTGTAGCCATGGCAGGGAGAAGGGGCTAGGGTGGCAGGATTCGGGGTTCCGGGGAAGCTCACAGACCAGGAAAGCATTCTCTCTGCTAGGAGTCTACCCAGTCTTTCCTCCTCCCATCAGGATGGGCAGCAGATACAGACTCACGAATGGAGGGCCTGCTAGCAACACAACTGGGTGACACAGTGAATGTGGGATGAAACACAGAGGACTTTCCATTCTCATGGCATGCCCATAGGGGTGCAGCAAGGTGAGGGGTTCCCTGAGACCACAGCGGCCCCCTTCCTTACACCAGCAGCACAGAACCACGAGGCGGGAGTGTTTCCACACTGTCTCTCCTTGCCTGTAGCAGCTCTTCCTCCCAACTTCCCCACGGCTGAGGCGCCCCTGGTTTTCCTGTCTGGAGTGGGGAGGGGAGAAGAAGGGGCTGGCACCCCTGCGGGAGGAGTTTTCCTCTCTCCCTCTCCTTCTGGGCTGGGGACCTGTCCCCTGCTCTCCTCCGCATGGATGCCTGCTGGGCAAGGGGACCAAAACAGGCCACTAGAGGGTAGCAAAACCCCTCTTTTTAATTCTGAATTCGGTGGGTGAGAAGGACAGCTCCTGGGGTGCTCATTGCTCCCCAGCCCTGCAGAAGTGAAAATAAAACAGAAAACATTTAAGAAAAAAATTAATGCAAACCCTGTTTTCATGTTTTACATGAATTTTCAGGTAGATGTGAATCCAAAGAAATCCCTCAGGAATCAAGTAAGAAAGCTCCCAAAGTAAGATGTTCCGTGACCATTTGTTACTGTGGAATCTATAGTAATATATTCCTCTAATAATGTGTTCCCCAAAGGCCTGGTAGCTTAATAACATTGCAATATAATACAGTGTGTTCTTAGGAGGTATTTTACAAGGGAAAGACTAACATGCAGGTTTCTTTCTCTCCCTTGGCATTCAGCAGTCTCTCTTATTATATTTGTCATATGGTTTAAGAACTAAATTTAGAAATGAAATGAAAATGAAAATTCAGTACCCACCTCAGCCTAGTTCTAGACAATTAGCTCTGTTCTGTCTCTTGGAGCTTCTGCAGGGAAAGCTAATCGCTTTGCAGTCCTGCCAGTTTCGTTTCTGCAAACCGATACCCCCTAGTGGCCACACCAAAGCCTGGACGTTGATGGGACCTTTAACCTTTCACCTGGCAAAGTTAGTTGTTGTTTTGGTGTTGTTGTTTTATCAGTAGAACTGAAAAATTCCCCCAACTGCTTTTCTGTCTTTCGGATTATATACTATGTACTCCTGTGTATTATTTTTCATCTCCAATGTGTTTGCAGATCTTTAGAGAAAAGTAGATTCCATGCATGGAATCTACTTTTAGGAGGTTATTCCATTTTTTCTTGACAGGCAAAACAAAAGAAAAATCCTTGTTGTGTAAATCCTGTTAAAGAGAAAAACATAGGCCTCAAATGGTGTCACTTGTGTTAAGCCCATGATACCAAAACTAGAGTTAATACCTGACCCAAATGCAAGATGGTAAGCCTTCCCCAGGAATATAGTCTTAATCGGCCAGTTTGGAACCTTCTGGCCCACATCACTGAGGTCATCTGTCATGTGGGCCACCCCCCACCCCCACCCCACCCCCGCCCCAAGGGAAGAAGAGGAAATCTGCATGGGAGACCCTGCCCTTCTCCCAGAAAAGGTGACGGGCCTGAAACAATCCTTTCTTTTCTCTTGCTTCCTTGCCCCACCCTCCTTCTTCCTATAAAAACCTCCCATTTTGTGTAACGCCTCGGAGCGCCCTTCAGTTTACCAGATGGGATGCTCCCCACCATTGAATAAGGCCAATCAGATCTTCAAATTTACTGGGTTGAATTTTTATTTTTAACAATCCTAAGAGCTAGATTGCACCGTGTAATTTTCAAAAGAGCCCTGAAGGTACTTATTATTATCCCTCTTTTGTAGATGGAGAGATGGGTGCCTGGAAGTGTCTTGTCCACGGCCACCCAGCTATTCCCCAGTGACATTCGGGTTTGAAACTTGATTGCTTTGCTCTCCACCCTGATGAACTCCTTAGAGGAAGGAGGCATGTCGGGTTGGAATCTCTGAAACCCATGGCACCTGGCCCTGCAGCTGGTACCTCTTAGGCCCTCAGGGCCTCATGGAGCAAGAAGAGGGCTTGGCCAATAAGGAATGAGGCAGAGAGGTCAGAAATCACCAGAGCCCTGGGGCCTGCAGGACAGTCTGCTTTGGTGAGTGCCCTGGGGTATGGTGGGTAGGATGCATGGTCTGCTGGCCTCATTACTGCCCTTCCCAGGGCTGATTTTATTTTGCAATTCTCGGCTCCAGCCCAGACCTCAGAGAATGAAGGATATGAGGTGATGGGACCCAGTGTGGGCAGGGAGGGAAGAGAAGGAAATCCAGGGACTTGCCAGGACTTGCCTGGGTATATCCTACCTGATGCCAACCCTGCTGTACCTGGAGGTGCAGGGCTTTCTCATCTTCTGCCAGAACGAGTGTTTACTGAGGACCAACTTGGTGTCTCTGGTGCTTGGCAGAGTTCTTTAGTGTTCTCAAAACACAGCAAGGCTATATCCTTGTTACAGTAAGAAAAGGAAGCCTCAGAGAAGCTAGTCACTTGCCCAAGGAGCAGGAAAACTTTTTTTTTTTACACACATGTTTTACTTAAACGTGTAAAAAAAAAAAGCAAATGCGAGGCAAGGAAGTGGAGAAAATGTGGACGTTCTGTTGCTGAAATAGGCAAGGGGTGGAGGGAGGCGTTGTTTTGGTTTTGTTAAATCAGAGAAAGCCTCCTGTTAGTGTGCTGCTAACAGCAAGAGAGGAACTGAGGATCCAGCAGGAGGGCAGGTTGGGGGCCGTGGCCCTGGGAGCAGGAGAGGGGACAGAACCAAGGTGCCTGGGAAAGGTTTGCTCCCAGATTGTGGAACCAGCTGGGATCAGCAGGGTGCAGGCAGAAAGCCACTTTTTTTTCTCTAAACTGCCTTTTTTCACCCACTTTGTGGGCAGTTCCTTCCAGCCCCTGAGTGAGTTCTCAGAAGATCCCACAGCTTTTCAGCTTATCTTTGTAAGGTCGGATCTTAACAAACGGCACCGCGAAACAGAGGAAAGCTTCAAGTGAGCTTTATTAGGGAGCGCTCCCGGGCGAGGTTCACTGGTCCGAGAGAAAAGGGCCAGAGAAGTCGCACCCGGGCGAGGGTTGGGCAAGATTTTATAGGGGAAGAAGGGAAAGGGGTGTGGTGAATCTGGGAGGGCTCAGGGTATTCCTTATTTGGTGGTCTTTTCGGGTATCCTGGGGGACCGTTAGTCCCGCCCCTTGAAAGGCGGGAAGGCTGGGCTGGGTTCAAAGTCCCCAGGTCAGTTTCTGGAACTGGGTGGTCTGGAGAGTTTCGGTCTGATGCAACCTGTGGATCTGATTGTGTTCCCCTGCCTCGGGCCAGTTGGCCTTACAATCTTGGGTGGAAAAAAAAAGAAACCCAGGCTGGGCTGACCTGGAAACTCTGACTTCTGGTCCAGTTGAAAAGCTCTTCGCCCCTCAGTTTGGGCCTGCTTTTTATACGCTGGGTGAAAAAGGAAATGTGCTTGTTACTCTTCTCTGTCCCTTTGTGCCTGTCCCCCATCACCTACTAGCTGCTGCTTTGGGGGTCTGTGAGGGTGGAGGGAGATGGGTAATTGACCAGGAAGGTGTTCTGTGAGTGCTACAGGCTTCAGGTGACCATGACTGTGACTGCGACTCTGACCGGAGCAGATATACAACCACAGATTCTTCCTCGGGAGAGGCACTTAGGTGAGGCCTTCAGAGTCTGCCATCTCTGGGGGTGTTTTACCCACGTGGGGGTGCCTCCCCCAGCTTTCCGCTTACCATCTTGCAAGTACCTGTGGGCCATGGACCAGCACGCATCACCTGTCAGAAATGGAGAGCTTAGGCTCACCCTCACCTGTTGAATCGGAACCTACATGTTAACAAGAGCCCGGGTGATGTGATGCTCAGTCAAGTTCGAGGAGCTCTGCTTCCAGCCACCCCCGGCCCCTGACTCCAGCAGCATCCCTCTTTGCTGGTCCACCTTGCCCCTCCAGAGAGACTTCACCCTGTACGTTTTTAGGCCCCCCAAGTCCAGCCCCCTTCCACCCATCTACACCTAGAAAACAAGTATAGGAGAGGAAAAAAAAAAAAACCTTCCTACCCCCATATTAGGTTCTGTATCTGGGGCCCTGGAAATTCGACTGACAAATTAACAAGAGAAATCAAGTTTATTAATGTATGTATTACTCAGCTGTAAGTAATTCGAAGGAATAAGAACTTGGGCTTATACAGCCTCTTAAAAGAACAATACATTTTAAGAGAAGGGACAAGACGGGCTTCTGGGGGTGGTAAGTTGTGGAACTGCAAATATATGAGGGAGCCAATGGTAAGTGAGGGCTGGTTTTAGCAAAGTTTGTTGTGTAGATTCCTCAGGTGCTGCTAAGGGTCTAGCATTATCTCCAGTGATTAACTTCTGTCCTTGACAGAGAGGGGAGAGGACATCTTTATAAATGTACTTCTGCTTTTAGGCAACTAGGGGAAGGGCAGGGAGCTTTTGTTGTAACTATTTCTTCTCAGTTGCCTTGAGCTCAAAATAATCCTTATTTTTAAAGATTATACTCCATTTATAGTTATAGCATATTGGCTGTATTCCCTGTGCTGTGCAATATATCCTTGTAGTTTATTTTATACATAATAGTTTGTACCTCTTAATCCCCTACCCCTATCTTGTGCCCCCGCTGCATCCCTCTCCCCACTTGTAACTTGTATAGTTTGTTCTCTATATCTGTGAGTCTACTTCTTTTTGTTATATTCCTAGTTTGTTGTACTTTTTTAGATTCCACATATAAGTGATACCACACTGTATTTGTCTTTCTGTGTCTGACTTATTTCACTTAGCATAATACCCTCCAGGTCCATCCGTGTTGTTGCACATGGCAGGATTTCATTCTTTTTATGGCTGAGTAGTATTCCATTGTGTGTTTTTGTGTGTGTGTGTGTGTATTTATCTATCTATATACCATATCTTCTTTATCCGTTCGTCTGTTGATGAATGCAGGTTGCTTCTATATCTTGGCAGTTGTAAATAATGCTACTATGAATATTGGGGTGCATGTATCTTTTTGAATTAGTGTTTTTGTTTTTTCTAGATATTGCCCAAGAGTGGAATTGCTGGGTCCTATGATAGTTCTATTTTTAGTTTTTTGAGAAACCGCCATACTGTTTTCCACAGTGGATGCACCAGTTTACATCCCTACCAACACTGTATGAGGGTTCCCTTTTCTTCTTATCCTCACCAAAATTTATTTCTGTCCTTTTTGATGGTGGCCATTCTGACAGGTGTGAGGTCATATCTCCTTGTGATTATTTTTTAAGATTTTTTTGACGTGAACCATTTTTAAAAAGTCTTTTATTGAATTTGTTACACTATTGCTTCTGTTTATGCCTTGGCCCCTTGGCTGCGAGGCACGTGGGATCCCAGCTCTCTGACCAGGGATCGAACCCACACCCCCTGCTCTGGAAGGCAAAGTCCCAACCACTGGACTGCCAGGGAACCCTCACTGTGGTTTTGATTTGCATTTCCCTGATGATTAGCAATGTTGAGCACCTTTTCATGTGCTTGTTGGCCATCTGCATTTCCTCTTTGGAAAAATGTCTATTCAGTTCTCCTGTCCATTTTTTAATCAGGTGGTTTTTTTTTTTTTGATAATGAGATGCATGAACTGTTTATATATGTTGGATATTAACCCCTTATTGGTCGTATCATTTACAAATATTTTCTCCCATTCAGTAGGTTGTCTTTTTGTTTTGTAGGTGGTTTCCTTTGCTGTGCAGAAACTTTTTTATGTTTAATTAGGTCCCATTCGTTTATTTTTGCTTTTATTTCCTTTGCTTTAGGAGACAGATCCAAAAAAATATTGCTATGACTTATGTCAAAGAGCGTTCTGCCTATGTTTTCCTCTAGGAGTTTTATGGTTTCCAGTCTTACATTTAGGTCTTTAATCCATTTTGAGTTTATTTTTGTATATGGTGTTAGAGAATGTTCTAATTTCATTCTTTTACATGTAGCTGTTTAGTTTTCCCAGCACCACTTATTGAAGAGACTGTCTTTTCTCCATTGTATATTCTTGCCTTCTTTGTCATAGATTGTATATTCTTGCCTCCTTTGTCATAGATTAATTGACCATAAGTGCATAGGTTTATTTCTGGGCTCTCTGTTCTGTTCCATTGATCTATGTGTCTGTTTTTGTGTCAGTACCATACTGTTTTGATTACTGTAGCTTTGTAGTATAGTCTGAAGTCAGGGAGTGTGATTCCTCCAGTTCTTTTTTTCTTTCTCAAGATTGTTGTGGCTATTTGGGATCTTTTGTGTTTCCATACAAATTTTTAAAGTATTTGTTCTCATTTTGTGAAAAATGCCATTGGTATTTTGATAGGGATTGCACTGAATCTGTAGATTGCCTTGGGTAGTATGGTCAATTTAACAGTATTAATTCTTCCAATCCATGAACATGGCATATCTTTCCATCTGTTTGTGTCATCTTCAATTTCTTTTATCAGTGTCTTACAGTTTTCCAAATACAGGTCTTTTCCCTCCTTAGGTGAATTTATTCCTAGATATCTTGTTTTTTTTGATGCAACTGTAAATGGAATTGTTTTCTTAATTTCTCTTTCTGATAGTTCATTTTTAGTGTATCAAAATGCAACAGATTTCTGTATGTTAATTTTGTATTGTGCAATTTTACCAAATTCATTGATGAATTCTAGTAGTTCTTTGGTAGTGTCTTTAAGATTTTCTATATTGTCTGCAAACAGTGCCAGTTTAACTCCTTCCTTTCCAATTTGAATTCCTTTTATCTCTTTTTTTTTTACATGCTTTCCTATTGCCCTCCCTCTCAGCTCTGCTGCCTGGTGGAATCACCCTTAAGCAGAGCCTCTTCCTTTGAGCGTTCCCCACTGTTACACCAGTGACAAGGGAAAAGGCAGAGAGTGTGGGTGTCAAATCTTCTAGTGGATTTGGTGGTAGGAAGATAAGGAAATGTCTGAATTCCATTTTCCAGTGAAATATGAAATGTGGTCATTAGTTATAACTGGGCCTGTGGAGGGTGTGGCATGAACAGCAAAAACTCATGCTCCCTCACGTTCCCCTTTCATATTATACAGCTACCCAGGCAGGAACTACAGTTCCCAGACTCCCCTGCTTCCAGGTGGGACCATGTGACTAGTTCTTGCTAATTGACTATGAGTAGAAGCAATTAGTCCTAATTGGCATTTCCTGGCTAAAGAGGTTGAGAAGTAGGTACATCTTTCCCCATTTTCTCTCTCTTGCACACAAGCTGTTGTGTGGGTGCAGAGAACTCCAAAGCTCTAGGAGGGTGGAGGCCCAAGATGAAAGGCACCTGGATTCCTGAAAGCCACCTGCCCTGGATTTTTGTGCACAAGAAATAAACTTTTATTTTTCAAGCCGCTGAAAATTTGGGGTTTGCTTGTTCCAACAGGTAGCATTACTCTAACTAACCCAGGTGTAGTAGGTTTACGAAGCAGTATGAAATATGTGTCTCAGTGAGTGGGCAGTGAGGGAGCAGGTGCTACCAGTGGTGCATCCCACCACCTTAAGAGCCTCGCTGGCCTGGGCAGCATACTGGACAAGGATGAACAACTCAGATGTAGCTCTGTAGACAGATATGGGCCAAGGAGGGGCAGAGCTGCACGGCAGTGGCTGCAGGTCAAAAGACTACTCCTATATGCCCCAGGACCCTGTACAAACTGTAAGAACTATTTAATAAGCAGAAACCTCAATTGAGTTGGGAGACCAGAAGGGGGAGCTCTTACACCCTGCAACAAAATAGAGCCCAACAGGAAGAAGAAAGACTCTTCTTTGCTGGCAAGGACTCAGCTAACGAAATGCCATGGACTATGTTTACTACAGCCCTCCCACCTTCCTTTTCCTTTCTATAAAAAGCGTTCGTCTTCCCTTGCAGTACAGAAATTTCCACATGGCTCACCATGTTCGTAGACCCTGAACTACAATCCTCTGCTGATCCCAGATAAACCCATTTTTGCTGGAGAAATACCTGGCAGCCTATTTGTTTTAGGTCAACAAACCCTAAGAGGAGGGTGCCCTGAAAAATGACTGAAATTGGACTACCCGCCACACGTTCACCAAAGGAGTATAAAACGGCTGTGACTCATATTCCATAAATATGGGTGTGCCAGAAACATCACACATTTTTGCTTTCTTTAAAATCAAATTTAGTCTGCAAGCCTCCATCCTACCAAGCTGGTGGAAAGTCAGTTCCAGGCATCACTGGTGCTCTGCCCTCTCCCTAGTATTGCATTGTATCCGGAAGGCCAACATGGTGTTTCCAAGCAAGGGAAGGCCTATCATCTTTGATTCAGGATGACCAGCACAGATATCCTTAAGGGAGCACAGGGATCCTCTGCAATCCTGCTATATTCTCTGGGCGTTTTTAAAAATAGGACCAGGTCCACTAACTACTTAGGAAGTCACTGACCTCAGGAATCTCCCTCTACCTCTTTCTGCAACCCAGGAACCAGTCTTTCTCCCCTGACACCTGTCCCCTGGAAAACTCATACTTCTGAAAAATAAAAGCCAGAAAGGTGGGTTAGGTATGGATGGCTTCTGTTTTCTAATCTAGCAACATAAACCTCCCTGGCAGCAAAGGGTGAGGGGTCTGAAATTCAGGGAGAACCATACACAAATGAATATTTTGGTTTCAGCATCAATCTCTTAGGGCTATTTTGAGGATGAGAAGAGAGAAAGCATGTAAAGCAGCCAGCATAGAGCCTGGCGTGGAGCAAGTTCTCCATCATTATTACATGTCTGTCCACCACCTTCCATGTTCCTTAATCTCACCGTCACAAAAACAAGTTAAGTGAAAGTGTCAGGCAAGTCCTAGAAAAACTTTAAAATTCTCTCCAGTTAGTTACTATCCTCACCAAATAAGAGGTGTCACCACTCAATAAATGATGTCACTGCCATAGTCCAAGCATAGATGTTGGGCTTAGTTTATAAACATTGACACAGCTGAGGATCTCTGTGGCAGCCATGAGAATGCATCACTCACCTCCCAACTGCGGGGATTCTAATCCCAGCCAATGAGGGAGTGTGACAAAGATATGAAGGTGGGGGTGTGACAAGGATATGAAGGTGGGCGTATTGCTGGGGGTGTGGCATTCTCTGAAGGTGACTTTGACTTGGGAACTCCCGGACAGCCATGCTGGTCCTTCCTCAGACTGCAGGGTAATCTTAGAAGGTTTCACCCAGCCTTCGTTCCTTTCCTCTCTCCTTCACTAAGCGGCAGACCTGTATTATGCTCTGAAGCCAGGCTCTCCCAGCCTCTTCTGGCTCCCTCCCTGTTTTCTCTCACAGATGTTTCCTCTAATAAATTTCTTGTTCATTTCATCTTGTCTTGTACTTGCTTCTCAGAGGACTCAGCCTAACACGTTCTCCCCATTCAGTACACACACTTTCTTTTCATAAGTGTATCATTTACCTAGATAACAAATATTAATTAAATGCACTTGTTATATTTAAATTATGAAATGCAGTATATAAGGACAAATGTTTTAGATATAACTGTTAAGATTTCTTCTTACCTTAAAGTGTTAACTCTTGTTTCAACTGCCCTTTAACATTTCTTTTTGATGAATTTGTCACCTGCTACTATTTAGTCTGAGCTTTAAAATCTCAAGTGGCTGTTGAGTTCCCTCATGGCTCTTAACTCTCCCTAGAAACTCAAAACTAATTAAAAACAAAAAGTCAATGGCATTAAAAATATATATCTAATATATATAATTAAAATGTAAATAAATAATAAAATATAAATATATATTGCATATATATGCAATACAAAGATGTTCACAGTATTTAGAAGATACAGGAAGAGAACTACCCATGATGCCATCATTCTATCACAATAGCTGCCATTTTTAGGGGCCCCGTGTCCCTACCACCTCCTGCTCTCTCCAGGGCCACCTCTTCTCTAGAGGGTCATCCACAGAACTGCCTGTGTTCAGCATGAGCCCCAGGTTCTCAGCCCTGGAGGCACATCAGAATCATCTCTGGAGCTTTTAAAAATGACCCAGGCCCAGGGCTTCCCTGGTGGTGCAGTGGTTAAGAATCTGCCTCCCAATGCAGGGGACATAGGTTCGATCCCTGGTCCAGGAGGATCCCACATGCCGCGGAGCAACTAAGCTCGTGTGTCACAAGTACTGACTGACTGACAAGTACTGCGTGCCTAGAGCCCATGCTCCACAACAAGAGAAGCCACTGCAATGAGAAGCCAGTGCGCAGCAACAAAGACCCAACGCAGCCAAAAAAATAAAAATAAAAAAAAAATAACCCAGACCCAGCCTTTAGCTGGATCTCATTAAACTGAATCTTTCCTTCCTCCTTTTTGGAGTCTAGGCACAGAATAAAATTGATTGGATTCCTCGATGTTTATACCACTTACCATCACTAGTGCACTCAGAGTACTGCTCTTTTCAATATTTTTATTACTCTCTTTATTATTTGACCTCTTCCTCCCTGATCCCCACTCTTTTTCCCTCCTGCTAAGGGTACCCCAGGGATTTTAGATATGTTATTAAATGTGCTTGTATTCTTATAAATATATAGGGTTGTTTGGGTATATGTGTTTTTAATGTACATTTGTAGGTTGTTTCTTATCTGTTCCCCCCAATAGTATGTTTTAAGGTTCTGTCTTTATTGACATATGAATACTAGCTCCTGGCTTCTCACTCCTGCACAGTGTCCCTCATACCTTACTTTCCATTCTTGTAGGGATGAACACCCACATAGCCCTGAGCTGTCCTCCAGCCCTGGCAGCTCTGCAGTGAGCATCCTCGTGTATGTGCCCTTGTGAGCCTGTGTGAGAGTTCCTCTGGCAGGAGTGTTCTAGCATCCTCAGCTGATTCTGATGCACAGCCAGGGCTGAGGACCACTGCCATCCTTCAACAAGCTTTCTGATCTTATAAGGTTTTCCTTACACTCCTCTCGCATGGGACTGACTCCTCCCCAGCTGAAATCTGAGATATTCAGGCTATGTCTTTTACCCCATAAAAACTCTCCCTTCAGGATCTCAGAAATGCTAAAGTAGCAGTGGTGAATCACATCTTAAATGTGACCCTGTATTTGTTTCCTGTTATCGCTGTAACAAAGTACCACAATCTCAGTGACTTAAAACAACACAAATCTCTTTTCTTAAATTCTGGAGGTCAGAAGTTCTAAAATTTAGGTGTCAGCTGAACTGTGTTCCTTTTGCGTACTCTAGGGGAGAATCCATCTCCTGCCTTTTCCAGCTCCTAAGAGGCTGCCTGCATTCCGTGGCTGGAGGTCCTTTGGCTTGTGTCACTCCAACCTTTGCCTCTGGCATCACATGTCCTACTGTGGATGGGACCCTCCTGCCTTCCTCTTCCAAGGATCCTTGTGATTACATCAGGCCCACCTGAATAATCCAGGATAATCTTTGCAGTTTAAGATCCTTAACTTAGTCACACTTGCAACTGTGAGTTTATACATTTTGTCATGTAAAGTAACATACCCATGGGTTCCAGGGATTAGGACTTGGATGTCTTGGGTGGGTGAGGAAATTATTCTGCCTACCATATGACCATTGAATTTTTTAAATTTAAACTTTATTTAGTTTCTTAAAAATAAAAAGTAATCTATGCTTTGTTTGTGTTACGAACAATGCAGAGATATATAAGGAACAAGGTGATGGCTCAGCCCACTCTTCCCTGATAACTCCTGTCCATAAACTATTAAAAATTCAACTCAGACCTTTCATCCATGTTCATCTTCACACATACATTTGTGTTGTTGTGTTGTGTGCTGGTTGTTTTACAGAACCAGGGTCATACATGTTAATCCATAACTTCTTCCTCTTAATGTACCATGGAGTCCCTCCAGATTAATCCATGGGGACCTCACTCATCATGTTTATTAAATATTCCGCAGGATGAGCAAATTGTAATCCATTCAGCTCTTACCTCATTGAGAGATATTCAGATGGTTTTCTGACTTCCACCTCTTCAAACCAAGCTTCAAAATGTGTCCTTTGGTTTGTGGACACCAGTGCTCTTATTTCTGAAGGTTGCCTGAAGTGGTATATGGCCTCCAAAGATATGTGCCTTTTTTTTTTTTTTCTGTCTGCGTTGGGTCTTCGTTGCTGCGTGCGGGCTTCTCGTTGCGGTGGCTTCTCTTGTTGCGGAGCACGGGCTCTAGGCGCGTGGGCTTCAGTAGTTGTGGTGCACGGGCCTAGTTGCTCCATGGCGTGTGGGATCTTCCTGGACCAGGGAATGAACCAGCATCCCCTGCATTGACAGGTGGACTCTTAACCAGTGTGCCACTAGGGAAGTCCCTGATATGTGCCTTTTAGTAGATAATGTCAGATTGTTGTCCAAAAGGTTTAGTAACTTACACTTTTACCAGCAAGAAATGAGCATGCCCTCTTAACCGCAAAACCGCCTCCAGCCAGAGTAAAATAGTGTTGCTGTTTATGGTTTAAGTTAATTTGATGTGTGAAAAAAAATATGCCGTTAATGTTTTAATGCACATCTCTGCAATGAACACAGGGTTCAGGGTGATTTTTTCATGTCCATTGACTACTTACATTTCCTCTTCTGCAAATTACCCTCTTGCCTATCATTTATTTTATTATTTTAAAATAAACTTTATTTTTTTTTTGCGGTACTCGGGTCTCTCACTGTTGTGGCCTCTCCTGTTGCGGAGCACAGGCTCCGGACACGCAGGCTCAGCAGCCATGGCTCACGGGCCCGGCCGCTCCGCGGCATGTGGGATCTTCCCAGACCGGGGCATGAACCCGCGTCCCCTGCATCGGCAGGCGGACTCTCAACCACTGCGCCACCAGGGAAGCCCTAAAATAAACTTTATTTTTAAGAACAGTTTTAGATTTATAGAAAAATTGTGAAGACAGTGCAGAGAGTTCCCACAGAGCTGTGCTCAGTTTCTCCTACTAATAACAGCTTACATTACTTTGGTACATTTGTTACAGCCAATGGACCAATATTGATACATTATTATTAATTGAAGAGTTTCTTCAGATGTCCTTAATTTTTTTACCTAATGTCCCTTTTCTGTGCCAGGATCCCATCCAGGCACCACGTTACATTTAGTTGTTTCATCTCCTTGGGCTCCTCTTGGCTTTGATAGCTTCTCAGACACTCCTTATTTTTGACGACCTTGACAGTTTTGAATAATGCTGGTCAGGCATTGTGTAGTATGTCCCTGTCTGGGACTTGAATGATCTTTTTCTCATGACTAGACTGGCGTTAGGATCCAAACTATCAACATGACTAATCACCTTGATGTTGGCCTTGAGCACCTGGCTGAGGTAGTGTTTGTCAGATTCTCCCCTGCAAAGTTATTCTTTCCCCCCTTTTTCCATACTGGACTCTTTGGAAGGAAGTTACTACGTGCAACCCACACCTAAGGAGTCGACTGTTATGCTCCTCCTTTAGGATAAAGTATCTACATAAATTATTTGGAATTCTTATGTATGAGAGATTTGTCTGTTTCCCTCATTTAATTGTTTACTCAATCATTCATTTATATATATATCCATTTGGATGCATGGATATTTACTTTATATTTTGGGTTATAATGCAATACTATCTTACTTATTTTCTTGTTCAAATTGTTCCAGCTTTGACCATTTCAGATGGCTCCCATGACCCTTTGACATATCCCCATCAATACGGTTTTTGTTTTTTTGAGCACATCCTTACTTTCTGGCACTTCAAGGTGCTCCAGGTTCTTCTTGTATCCTAGAATCAGCTTGCCCTATCCTAGAATCAGCCTTTTCTCCAAGGAGTCCTAGTTTCTCTTATGAGAGGATGGTATTAGAAACCAGGTCTGGGTACAAGATTGCTCATTGCTACTGGGGTGTTATTGCTTCCATGTCCTCTCAGCTGACAGAGCAAGGAAATATATGTGAACTTACCAGTATATCTATACATACCTATAAATATTTCTGTATGAACATGAATTAATTCCTGTATCTGCAACTCTAATCCATTACCACCAAGAGGAATAGTCTAGCCTCTTTCCCATGCTTATTTGTAAATGCCCACTCCAAGAGAAGCCTGGCTCCCTCCATCCACCAATATTTACTTAATTGTTTATTTCCAGTACACATGTATACCAGTATCAGAATTATTAACCTATACCCTGATGGGAAAAAAATTTCATCAAACAGAGTACAGTTTTATGCGCAGCTCTTTTTGCCTTTAGTCTTATGGCTCTACTCATTTCCAGAATTACCTAGGTCAGCGCCTTTCCCCCTCACCCCCTTCAGGGAGGTGTTTTGTTACATTTGTAATGCAGATTATTTCATCACAGTCTGCATTCAATCCTGGAGTCCCTCCTAAATGTTTTGTTTTTTTTTTAACGTGTATGCATTTGTTCACTATTTATGCTGTAAAGTTCTATGGATTTTGATCAATACATGGTGTCCTGTATCTACAAGGATGGTACATACAGAATAGTTTCACCACCCTAAAAGAAATTGCATGCTTCTTCTATTCAACCCTCTACCCCACTCCTACCAAATCTCTGCCAATCACTGATCATTTTACTGTCTCTATAGTTTTTCCTTTTCCAGAATCTCATGTAGTTGGAATCATGCAGTACGTAGCCTTTTCAGATTAACGTCTTTCATTTATCAATATGTATTTGAGATTCATACTTGTCTTTTCGTGACTTGATAGCCTATTAGTTTTTAAAATCACAAAATAATATCCCACTGTGTGGACGTACCACAGTTTTTTTTAATCCATTTTATGTTCTATTGAAGGACATCTTGACTGCTCTCAGTTTTTAGAGATTATGAATAAGGCTGCTATACATATTCTTCTTGTCTCTTTTAAAATTGTTTATCCTTTGCTTTTCAAATTGTTTACTAAGGGTATAGACTTTGACAGGTTTCAACTATTTTTTTCCTAGTCTATTATATCTCCATTGACTTTATGATTTTTGCCTCACAATATTAAAAAATGTAATCGAATATATCTGTATTTTTTGTTATGGCTTCTGGGTACCCTGTCTTGCTCAAATTGTTTTTCTTCATCCCAAGGTTAAAAGCTGTTCTTCTGAATTTCTCTGCCATTACATATTAAGGAAGAGTGCCTGGCTTTAAATAAGAGATAGAAATGCTGAAGAATAACAGAGGGCATGGGGGATAGTGACTTGGGGCTGAGAAGCATTTTGTCTCTGAATTCCAAGTGGTCCATCACCTGGGCTTTCTAGGATGAGCTGTGAGTAAAGGTTTTCATGGGGTCCCTCCAGACACTAGTTCTAGGAGCAAGGAGCTTTATGGCTTGAATTTGGTGAAGTAAAACCAGACCCCAGGGTTGTTTCCTGAGCTCGTCCATCCCACCCTGTATCCCTTTGTCTGTCTGCTTCCTAGACTTAAAGGTGAGGGCCAGGTCTGGCTTGTTGATCCTTGATTCCTCAATGCCTGGCCTGATGCCTTGTGGGCAAGCAGGTAAGAGGGAAGGGAGGGAGGGAGGGAGGAAAGAAAGAGTGTGGGTTATTTTCCATTAACTCTAAAGTTCCGCATTAAGTTCTCTGTTCCGCTGTGGGCCCTGGCGGCTAACCTCATTGAACCCCCTCACGGGCTCCCTCGCCTTCTGGTCGCCCACTGGGGCTGGCTAACGGGATACACTGTCAGGGAATTGGAGGTTGGGAGGAAAGGGAGGTGGGAGTATTTATTGCTCTCACTATGCACCTGCTGGGCAGTCCTGGCAGCGGTACATTCTTCTACATTCACAGCTCCTGTCCAGCAGCCCCTCTCCCAGGAGGCCAGCTTTCACCTGGACGCCACCACCTCTTCCCCTGCCTCTGCAGGTCAGGTGGGCGAGTGGCTTCCCCTTGTGGGCAGCTGCTGTGGGCATCAATGTCTCTTACTACTTCTGGGAAGCTATGCACACCTCTGTAAATAGTCACTTCACTAAAAAGCCTTTTAAAAACCGCAGCTGAGTGTACTCTGTTTCCTGCCTGGACTCTGACAGGTCCTTAAAGGGAAGAAAGTAGGGAAAGAAGCAACAGGAGCCTGGAAGGATAAGGGGGCTTCTCAGAAGCACTTACACAACCCGGGGAGGAACAAGTCTTGTTATTCCCTGTACTCACCCACTGAAGCGGAAAAGGACTTAGAGAAAGGACTGTGTGAGGCTACACGATGGCCGGCCTGAGTCACCCCAGCTATCCCGTGGTTAGTGGCTGTCTCCTCTCTGTGCCCCTCAGTGCTTGGTTCTATCTAGATAGGAATCCTTGATAAGGTGGGATTATAATTTACTACTTTATAGCCTGTCTCCCACCCTGGACTGAAAACTCCTCAAAGGCAAAGATTTGGGTTTTGGCCATTTCCGGATCCTGCCATTTCTCACAGGCTGCGGGGCACAGAGGAAGCCCTTGAGTGGATTCACGTGAAGAAGGAATGAAGGTTTCTCCCACAAATGAACCTGTAGGCCCACCTTTCTAAAACCCACCCCCTTCTGAGGTGGTGAAACCACGTCAGAATCCCGTAGCCAGGCCCTGAAGGCTAAAAAGTACTTGACACTGATGATGCCGGAAGGTGACTAAGCTGCTGATTCAAGAAAACCAACTTCCTCTTCCAAGACGGTTGCCTAATCTATTCTCAAGTTGTTTCGCCCAGACACATCCTGGCCTTATGCTTGCCTGCCACCTTTGCCTGCTTCTTCAAGGGCTGCCAATTTCAGTCAAACAGCTTTCTCGTTCTTGTACCCTTTTGTTCTGTTGCTGTCTCAGATATTATCCAAATGGTCCGTTCTAACCCCTTCACACCTGGATCAGGAAACCCTCACCACACAAAGCCAACAGTGTGGACCACATCCTCCCATCCCCAAACCAGAATACAGTCATTTGAAACCTGGGGTGTCCCAGGAAACCTGGTATAAATACTCATATCTATAGAACCAACACTAAACCTTGATCCATTTTTAATGGAAATGGTCTTTATAACCACAAACATATGGGGGAGAAAAACAGTGAACAAAGCTTAACTGTTTTGTTGACTAATTGACTGTAGTTTTCATAGGCATGGTGACCATATTCCTGTAATTTTCTAACGCAGTGGGTTTTTTTTTAATTTTATTGGCGTATAGTTGATTTACAATGTTGTGTTAGTTTCAGTTGTACAGCAAAGTGATTCAGTTATGCATATACATATATCCATTCTTTTTTAGGTTCTTTTCTCTTATAGGTTATCACAGAATATTGAGTTCTCTGTGCTGTACAATATGTCCTTGTTGGTTATCTGTCTTTATATAGTAGTGTGTGTATATTCATCCCAAGCTCCTGATTTATCCCTCCCCTCTAATGCAGTGTTAATTTCAAACGTTCCATTAGTGGAAACATTTTTAATGCTGAATGTTATGATTCATGTTGTTGTATTGTTTTCAGTAAAAGCAGTTCTTTATGTGTATAATAAAGTGTGACATTTTGTACACCACTATAAGATTTTTTTCATCTAAAATCACAGCCCAGCCCTTGGAGTCACCCCAGCCTAGGTGCCAAATAGTGAATGAAGAAGACTCTAGAAGATTCCAGCCATTTGGGTGTTCCCAAATGGAGCAAAGACAAAGCATCTCACCAAGCCCTTCCTGAATTTGACCTACAAATTCATGAGTTTAAAAAAAAAAAAAGGTTGTTTTCTGCAAAAATAAATAAATAAATCACAAACTGGAGTAAAATTCTTCTCAGGCCATTATCCTTAGTGTATGAAAATGCAGTTGTCACTGAAGTTTTAGTAGAAGAAAAGGGGTATTTTCCCTCCAGAACCTTCCAGACTGGAAATTTCAGACCTTCTGATGCTTGGTGATCCCCATTCCACTAAGAGCAGAAGTTATTCCAGCCGCAAAGGGTCATGACCATGCCCTTGGGGGAGCTCTCTACAGTGCAAAGAGAAAGATGATCTGCTGGAAGGGGTTCTAAGTGGTGGACCAGTTGCTTCTGGAGCAGTGAGTGCTGGATTTCAGACACCCTGTCTGGCATCCTGACTCCAGGACTCTTCCTGTTACTGACACATTGTCTAAAGCACACTTAAAGCCTTTGACAATTATAGCATGGTGTTAGTCTTGCCTTCGCTGTGAGAAGTTCCTGGAAAGGTACTTCTCATTGACAACAGCTCCTGGCACTGCGCTTCGTCATAGCAGGTACTCAGTAGACAAACACTTGCCTGTGAGGATGATGAGCAGACTCAGGCAACCAGTCCACCGCAGGCCAGGCTTCCCCAAGGTGTTCTGCGAGGCAGTGGGGTCACCAGTACATTCCTTGGAAATGCCCAAGGCCCATCTGGAATGCCCCTCTGGCCTCTCCTAGCCCTTGTATATTCAGTTTCTTTGGAACTCCCTCCTCTCCCAACCCCCCCAAACACCTCCTTGAATTTAATCTGAGGCTTTTGTGAAGAGGGTATTTCTCTCCATCTCTGCTATAGAGCACAATATCTGGCATTTAAACTGATAAATCTGGCTGGCAGGTTGGTGAATGAATGAATTGAATCTGGACTAACAGGAGGGTGAGCAGGTGGGTAGGTGAATAAAATAATGAACTGTCACCAGGCATGCCCTGGAATGGCACCCTCCAGAGGACAGAGATTCCTACGTTTTCAAGACACCAGTGGGATTCCATTGATTCCACAGCATGAAATTTTTCCAAAATCCATTTTTAAAATGTGTTACTTAGAAACTAGAATATTTATGAACATGTCATCAAGGTATGGCAAGGCACTTATAAAGGTAACTCTACCGTTTGGTACATACAAACATTCATTTATACCTAGCTGCTAGGTAATAAATTTTTGAAATGTTCAATATTTTTCATTCACCACCTGTATTAGCGGGCCAGTACTTCCCTCAACTGAAAGCAAAATGTGTTTGCTATCACCATCAATATTCTGTAACATTGAACTTGAAGGAAGCTTTTAAGGAAAAAGGGCTTTGAGAGCTTTAAGATCCTATCCAGAGTTTCTCAACATTACCTGTGTGATTCAGTTACCTGGGGAGACTTTTAAAATTCTCGACGTCCAGGCTGCACACCTCAAATCTATTACATTAGAATCTCTGGAGATGGGACCCAGGCATCAGTACTTTTTTCTTTAAAATGTTTAAAAAAATTTTTTTTTCTTTTTGTGTGTGTGGTTTAGTTTGTGTTTTTTACCTTTATGGTTTGGCATCCTTTTTTTTTTTTTTTTTTTGCGGTACGCGGGCCTCTCACTGTTGTGGCCTCTCCCGTTGCAGAGCATAGGCTCCGGACGCGCAGGCTCAGCGGCCATGGCTCACGGGCCCAGCCGCTCCGCGGCATGTGGGATCTTCCCAGACCGGGGTATGAACCCGTGTCCCCTGCTTCGGCAGGCGGACTCTCAACCACTGCGCCACCAGGGAAGTCGGGCATCCGTGTTTTTAAAGCTTCCCTAGGTGATTCCCATATGCAGCCAAGGCTTTAACGCACATGCAGCTGAGACTAATGAAAAAGACTTACTGTGCAAACGTGAGGGTTTTGCATTCCCTGTAACAGTCAGATCTGTAACCAGCCAGTGTCCTCATTCTGAGCCCTCCCCATCATCCCTCTTCCTTTACACTTATTTCTGTCTTGGCGGTCACGAATTACTGACGGGCTGTGTCCATGAGGATCCAAGTTCAGGTGAACTATGCTCTCATTTCATGACAGCTGTACTTTTCCACTCATGAACTTTGGACTGAACTTCTGTGCCTTGAAGGAGTTTTAGGGTTTGAGAAAAGCAGATAGTTGAAATAAATCCTTAGGAGGTTGCAAACCACCCTGAGCCAGAGCTGGCCCTTCCCCCAAATCACAGGAATGTTGAGACACAACAGCTGTATGGCCACCCCACCCTCTGTCAGTGAACATGCTCCCCCCATACTTTTGTACTCTCATCGTTGCCCCAGTCAAAACTCCAACCACATTTCTCTCCAGTACTCCCTACCGGAGTAGCTTTGAAAAAGCGCTTGCCTTGTGCAGGGGGCGCGGGTTTGTGCCCCGGTCCGGGAGGGTTCCACGTGCCGCGGAGCGGCTGGGCCCGTGAGCCATGGCCGCTGAGCCTGTGCGTCCGGAACCTGTGCTCCACAATGGGAGAGGCCACAACAGTGAGAGGCCCGCGTACCGCAAAAAAAAAAAAAAAAAAAAAAAGCGCTTGCCTTCAGCCCTAACTAGTCTTGGTTTCTGCTTTGACTGTTTCATTTCTGGGCAAGGTCATGTCACAAAATCATTTGGAAAAACAGTGTCTGGGGATGCCCACCCCAAAAGTATCTTTTCCTGGGATTTGGCGGTAGTGGGGTATAAAGTAGCACACAGGAGGGCAGATCTCTCCATTCATCTCCGTTCCCATCTGTTCATCCTTCCGTTGCCCACTAACCTGGCGGGGCTCTGTGGTGGGTTGAACCGAAATACTCTCACACACCAGTGCATTGCAGTTATGTATTCAGTTTTCTATGTTCCTGAATAACACGGGCCATGGGAAGGGGGAGAGAAACTCTGGAAGAGCTGCCGGGCTGGATACCTGACTCTACTAAGTCCTGGGTTCCTACACTTTACAAAATCATCTTCCTACAGGCAAACCGGCTCCCACAGGGATAGCATGGGTTGCAGGGGTCACAGGGGCTGCAGGGATCACAGGGGTTGCAGGGAGACGTGCAAGGGTAGCAGGGAGACTCGATCTTGACACAACTGCCGAGCCCGTAGGAGTACGTCACGTCCTTCTCATCTACACACGGGGGCAAGCTGAACTCTTTGCAGATGTTCATGTAGCTGTACTTTTTCGATCCCAGGCCGTCGTATCTGTTCTCGCGCTCAGCTGACACGCACACCTTTCCGTCCTTCACTCGCACCTTGACTTGATCGGGTTCAAAGCCGCACACGTTCACTGATCCTAAAATGTTACTGCTACAGCAAGAGGAGGCTAGAATTCTATTTGTTGTTCTTCTTAATCTGGAATTTAGGAAAAAGAAAGGGTGGGAGGAAGAAGCTCAGACCATGGAACTCAGACACAGCTTAACAAGCAATATTTTTACCTCTTTTTTTAAAAAAGAAAAACAGCAAAAGTAATAAACACTAGTCATTGTGAAAAGTCAAACTTTACAGAAGCGTGTAGAAGTAAAAAATGAGAGTCCTCCCATGTAAATCACACTCCCTCACAGGTAAACCCCTGTTAACAACAGATGGGTGCTTGGCCTTCCAGATCTTTCTCTTGTATTTATTTTTCATTTTCTTTTTCCTTCAAGTTTTATTGAGATATAATTGACATACAGCACCGTATGAATTTGAGGTGTACAGAATAATGATTTGACAACATACATCATGAAATGACTATCACGATAAGTTTAGTGAACATCCATCATCTCATATAGATACAAAATTAAATAGAAAAAATTATTTTTTTCTTTGTGATGAGAACTCAGGATTTACTCTTTACTTTCATATATAACCTACAGCACTGTTACTTAATCATGTTGTATATTATATCCCTGGTACTTATTTATCCTGTAACTGGAAGTTTGTACCTTTTGACCACCTTTATCCAATCCCCCCCACCCCATCCCACTGCTCTGATAACCACAAATCTCATCTCTTTTTCTATGAGTTTGTTTGGTTGGTGGGTTGGGTTTTTCTGAAGTACAATTGACCTATAATACTATGTTAGTTCCTGGTGCACAACATAGTGATTTGACATTTCTATGCATTACAAAATGATCACCACATTCTCTTGCATTTAAATCTCAGCTCCTCCTCTTATTAGTTATGGAACTTTGGGCAGGCTCCTTAAACCTCTCTGTGCCTCAGTTTCCTCATCTGTAAAATTGGGACAATAATAGTAACCCATTTCTAGGGGTTTCATGAGACTTAAATTAATGAATGAAAAGAATCTATACTAGTGCTTGCCACGTAGTTAGGATGCTAGGCTTTTGTCTGTTGTGTGTTTTTTCTTTTTCTTTCTTTCTTTCTTTTTTTTTTTTTCCCCACAGTGTGCCGTGGAAAGTGTTAAGCCATTAGAGGCACTGTTTCATTTGACCCTCACAAGAACCCTGTCATGCAGGTGTAATTGTCACCATTTTGTAGATGGGGAGTTGGTGAAGATGGTGAATGGCAGAGCCTAGATTCAAATCCAGGCTTGTTTAATGCCTAGGTCATGATTTTAACCATCAGTCAGACTGAGCTCTTGGCATGAGGACCTCATCAGCCTGGCATCAGCCCTGAATGCTCTGGCCCTGCTCAGGGACCACTTTCTTTCTAATTGCCTGATCCTTCCAAAGACAACCTAATGCTCTGAAATGCTCTTCTTTTTATCCCTTAACATTTTTTTAAAAAATCTGTGTTCTAAGGGCTTCCCTGGTGGCACAGTGGTTGAGAGTCCGCCTGCCGATGCAGGGGACACGGGTTCGTGCCCCGGTCCGGGAAGATCCCACATGCCGCAGAGTGGCTGGGCCCGCGCGTCCGGAGCCTGTGCTCTGCAACGGGAGAGGCCACAACAGTGAGAGGCCCGTGTACCGCAAAAAAAAAAAAAAAAAAAATCTGTGTTCTAAGACTCACTCCTGGCAAATCTTTTGGCCTCCAAAAGGAGGTATTGGCATGTATGCTTTCTAGAAGCTCTTCTGGTTTGAGGAGTCTGGACTGTGACTGGGTGATTGGTTAGAGATACATTTTTAATTCTTACTTTTTTTGCTGAATTTTTTAATATATTTACTTCTTTTTGTTACTTAAGTTATACAAGTTCATTGTAAAAAACTCAGAAAATACAGATAAGCAAAAAGAGGGAATATTTTTTTAACATACCCATAAGCCCTGTTGTCTTCTACAGGAGATGGATCTGGGAGCCAGATCTACAAGCCAAAGCTGGCTCCCAGATCTATCTCCTCCTCTTACAATATGAGTCTTGAAGTATAAGTTTGTTGTTTCTGTTTTGTTTTTGTTTTCGCTTAGATTCCCCCTCTTCCTCTATTCGTATCACTCCAGCCCCGTCCCCACTGCAGCAGCTGAACAGGGTTCTCACAAATGTGGGTCTTCAGGAAATTGCCCCAAAGTCTTGGCTAGACAAGGTTTCTTCTTCCTTTTGCTTCTAGGCCAGGGGTTATCAGTGGGGATGTGTGGGTTTAGGAGAAATTGCAGGAGCCTCATTTTACTCATCAGATTTAACTCTGAAGTTGCAACCTGACTCCTGCCTGGCAAAGTACCTGTCACCCCACATGCGATTTTCCTTGGTTCTGTGGGGTTCTGGGCAAAGAGAGATGGCCTGCTCTACTAGTTATCACCAGGGGGGAACTTAGTCATAGTAAAAAGAGGCAAGTCAGCCTCTTTGGTTGGTGGCAGAAGGCTCTTCGGAATGCTAGGGAAAAGCAGGTGGGCAGTGCCATCTGTCTGCCACTCTGGGCTGTCACCTGTTCTCTCAGCTGAAGCTGAATTTCACCTGAATGTATGACCAAGCTCCTGAACGCGATACTGCCCACAGCAAAGGTGAGGGATATCGCCAGCCATCTTCACAAAGGTATGAATCAGGTTCAGCCGGCTGACGAATAAAGTAATGAGGATGATGAGAATGCCTATCTCTACTCTGAACCAAAGGGAGGCTGGCCTTCCTCTAGTTTCCTTGGAGTACTTTACTTTTTCTCCTAATTTAGACCCCTCCAAAGACCCATTAAGCTCAATTGTTCCTTTCCAACGCATCTTTCCCTCTCTCTTCTTTCTTCTCCTTCTTCCCATTTCCTGCCTTGTCTCTCTCCTCCTGACTTTTGGTTGATACTGAATAAGGGTATCAGAGTGGAGCAGAAGGGAGCAGAGTGGCACGATACAGGTGCATCTGAACACCTGCGTGGCTTGTTCAATTACAGGCGTCTGGGCCCCACCCCCAGACTTTCTGATTCAGCCAGTCTGGGGAGGAGCCAAGAATTTGCATTTCTAACAAGTTCCGGGTGATGCTGGCTGCTGGTCCTGGTCGGAAGATCACTCAGGACCACTAACCAGGTGATTAAGCACAGGGATTCCAGAGTCAGGCAAACCTGGCTTCAGGTCCCAGCTGTCCCATTTCCTGATGATCATGAACGTTGCCCTGACTCTGGTTGATCAATCTATAAGATGGCCATGGTGTTACAAGGATTAAATGAAGGTGAAGTGTTAGGCACTTGGTTTTCACTCAATAAAGGGTAAATTTCTTTAACAGGCTGTACCAGGCTCCGCTTTACACAGACTTCCCTGAAATTCAAGGCTTTAAGCGACCAGGCCCTGAGTCCTGTGTCATTAAACACTAAGGTCAAATAATGGACATGCATTTGGCCTGGATGGGCAGCAACTCCTACTCTTGGCACCCCGAGACCTCTGCATACAAAGAGATTGTGATGAGAGGGGACCAAGGGGCCCAACTCGCTTCCAGCTCTGCAGGGACACAGAGGGAAACAGCGGAACTCTCCTCTCAGCGGGAAAGCCAACCAGCCACCAGCCATAAAGTAAGTAAAGCCAAAAAGCCCCGGAGTTCCTCTCTGCCGGCTCCCAAGGTGTGACTATGCCCTGATCTTTGGGTCAAAGGATGGGGGATGGAAAGATTCCCTGAGGGCTTAAGACCCAGGAAGGCTAAACCACAAAGAATGCAACCCTGAGGGCTAACAGTCACCAGCCTCCCCCAGTGAGAGTGATTCAGTGAAATCTTCATACTCAGAGCGTGAGGGGTAAACAAGAAACCAGAGGGCAGGTTTTTGAAGTTTTCAGAAGATGGTACCCTTTGTGGGGGGCTTTTCAAGGGAACTTCTTGAGCCACAGGCTGCCCACGGATACTTGGATGAGCAGATGGAAGCACAGTCTCAGGATGAGTTTCCAAGCACCAGCAAAGGGCACAGGGCTGAGCCCAGTGCATTCCTAGGCGCAGCTGCAAATCAAGGTTCATGTGCCCGCAAGGACTAAAGCCAGGTGTCAGAGCCACTCTGCCGCGGGGTAATTAGATAATAAACTCATAACGGCAGGATTGAGGAGGGGCTGACTTTGCTTCTGGCACTTGAGTACAGAAGACAGGAAGCCCACGAAGTGTGGAAGTGAGTCAGGTGCAAACTTACAGCAGGCTGGTTGCATGGCTTCTTTTTTTTTTAACATCTTTATTGGAGTATAATTGCTTTACAATGGTGTGTTAGTTTCTTCTTTATAACAAAGTGAATCAGTTATACATATACATATGTTCCCATATCTCTTCCCTCTTGCGTCTCCCTCCCTCCCACCCTCCCTATCCCACCCCTCCAGGGCATCGAGCTGATCTCCCTGTGCTATGCGGCTGCTTCCCACTAGCTATCTACCTTCTTACAAAGGAAACCAAATTCAGTCACTCCAGTCTCTCTCAATCAAAAGGAAGGAAGAGTCAGAAAAGGTGAGTGCTTGGGGTGCAAAAGGAAATTTGAGGAGGAAAAAAGAATATCAAAGAAGCTAAAGAAATGAAAGGACTTACTTGGGTTTCTACTAATGAAGATACGGCCAAGGTATCTTTTGAAGCAACTGCTCAGTAAACAATGAAAAGGAATTGGACCTTCTGTACCCAGTCCAAAAACCCAGCACACGCGCGCGTGCATCAATCAAATAACACACACTCAGGAAGGCTCAAATGACTCTTGGGGGGAATTATATGGTTATTCAAAACTTCTTGCCCGTTATTAAAGGAGCACCCAGAGACAGAGCACATAGACTCTCACACAGAAAGACAATTCCAGTGGGGTCATGGCAGCTATAGACCAGGGAATCTTACTTCCCCACTGGGCAAAGAATCTTCTGGATAACACAGCCTGGCATCTGAAAGCACATGTCATAACCTAACCAAACTGCTATCTTTCTCTTTAAGGGGTAAAAGGTCATGTGAATACGATTTCTCCATTCTAAAAGCCTTGGACAAAGTTTCACACCAAAGATTGTTTTTTAAAAAATTGAATCAACATGATATTTCTGGATCTATTTAGTCATGGACTGGGAGCTGAGAGAGAAGAAGAAAGAGGCATTTCACTGAAAAAAATATTAATGTAGGAGTCCTCTGGGATTGGAGCTGGATCAGGGTTTAACATTTTCATCCATATTCAGAAAATTGAATATTTAGGTTTGCAGGTAGTACTAAGCTTTTCAGGTTAGTGAAATGTCAAGCTGTCAGAAATAGAGCATAGGAGTGTTTCCCAAGGTGGTATGAATAAGAAGAAAAGTGGCTGGGGAGAGATGCAAAAGGGCAAGCCTGAGGTCATTTCTGAAATGGACTCTGGATTATCAGTTCAGAGATCCAGGAAGACAACAGCAGATTCATATACTGCCACAAGCAACAGAAAAAAATTAGCAAAAAATCCAAGCATTGTCAGGAAAAGTATGACAAACCAGAGAAAACATTACCTCTTGTAAAAACCACACTGCCAAGAATTAAGCCTGAAATTGTGTCCACTGCAGATCATTGAGACTCCCAGAGTAGGCAGAGGGCGCCCAGGTGGTGAAGAACTCACCTGGAGAGTCTGGAGAATAGGGACAGCCAGGAGACAAAGGATGAGCAGACTTGGATCAAGGGTATTCGAGTATTCAGAGGCACAGGGAAGTGGACACACCTGCTCACAAGTAACCCTTCATTTAGACCAAGTACTTAAAAAAGAACCCCTGACTCACACTGCATGAAATTTATATAACTTGATACTCTAAGGAGTACACATTAAAACTGGTTCAAATTGAGTGTAGATGAGTTTATTGCCAATAGTTTCCTCTTAGACTATTGAGGGAGGCCCATTCCTGACCTTTGGTGATTGATGACCTGGACAATAATTGCCCTACTGCCGTTTCCAGGGAAACAACACTGTCACAGTTGTCAAGGGCCTCATTCTCTCTCTCTCTCTCCATCCATCCATCCATCATCTACTTTCTATCTATCTATCATCTATCTGTCTATCTATCTATCTACCTATCTAATCTACTTATCTGTCATCTAATCTATTAATCTATCATTGGGGTAGGAAGGATGTTGTTTAAGGACACAAACTGGCAGTGAGTAGTAAGTTGTGGAGCTCTAATACATGATATAGTGAATATAGACAACAAATATTGTATTACAATCATTAAAGTGGTTAAGAGACTAGAACTTAATTATTCCAACCACTAAAAAGAAATGATAATTATGTAAGACAATAGAGTTTCTAATTATCGCTACAATGGTAATCGTATTACAATATATAAATGTATCAAATTAACATTGCACACCTTAAGTTTACACAATGTTATGTGTCACATAGATTTCAGTACAAAAGATCATCTATTTGTGTCCTTTTAAAAAATAGTAGCATATTTAGTTTTTCTGCACCTTGCTTTTTTCACTTAATATGACAATACTTAAGATGCTTCATCAGTCCTTTTTACATTTACATATCATCCCAATGTATGGATGTACCATAATTTATTTAACCAGGGGACAGTGTTTTCAACCATTTTTTTTCATCATAGTAACAGACTAAATGGCATATGTAGACAGAAAAAGAAAGCTTTCTCAGGCAAAAAATAAAATGTGATCAAACCTCCAAAATTTTAAAGTGCATTTAAAATTATCCAATTCTATTAAAACCTTTTCAACTCTATTCTGAAAACTGCAGCTCTCAGTTCTGTAGTTTATTTGCACAATCTTTGCTACAGTTGAAGGGGGAGGTAGACAATAAACCCAATTCCAGATGAATTTTAAGTCATCAAGAGTTGGGGAGTAGGAGAAAGGATTTCCTACAAAACCATATAAATGCCTCTATTGTTCAATTTGCTCCCTTGCTCGTAAAGCCTCTGGCAAACATTAAGGATTTGATCAATTATTATTACTTCTCCCAAAGTCATTTCTGTAAGCCGAAATATACTCAAATCACTTTACTCATAACCAGAAAAAATGTTTATTTTGCTGCTTCCAATAGCTTTTTAATGACACCCCCTGTTTCTTTCTCTCATTAAAGCCACATTATTTATCACGTTGGCACTCCTGCTACAAGCCGAAAACAACCTTGCCAATCGACATCATTACACTGTCTTTTGAGAATCTTACAATTCCCATCATGGACCCATTTACTCTTCTTTTTTTAAATCTTTGTTAAGTCACCAGAGTCATTATCTTGAACCCATTTCATCTTTGCTCAAGTATCGATTGTCACACTTTCCCCCCCTTTTTCCAACTTAGGAAGCTAATATACCAACTATAAAAATCTTAGGAAGTTCTCTTACTTGGCAAGCTCTCTCTTTTCATCTTCTATGGCTCTAATGGCTTTCCTCTCCAAACTTCTGAGAGACGGGCGAAGACAGTAAAGCTTGGCATCACACAGGCAACATGGGTAGAAATCACACAGGCCGCAGGACTGTGATCGCTTTGAATAGCACAGGCAGTACGGGTACGGGTGCAAGTCACAGCAGCAATATGGGTGCATGTATAAGTCACACAGGCATCGTGTGCTGAGTTCGTCAATGCATTTCAACTGCCTTAGTTCTCTGTCCACCTTCTTTATGTCCCTTCTAACACTGTCCAGAAGACAACTCAGTGCAGCCATTACAGTCACACCTTATTGTTCTGTGAGTACCTTTGAGAAATGGCACTCGGGGGAGAAAAATTCTTCTAAGCTCTTCTCAGAAGTTTCTTTTAAAAAGAAATGAGGCACACATGATTCACTTACTTTAAAGCTTGGGTTCTATGACCTCACCACCCTCTAAGAATGTCATAGTCTTTTGGTTACCATGAGAACTGTGCACAGTCATGGTCTCCAGAGACCCTCCTTGGAGTTACAAAGCTGCTCTCAGAACCATATAAGATTTCATTCACCTTGAGTTGGGATGGGCCCCCCAAGTAATCACAGCTCTTTGGGGTTTATTGGACTAAATTGAAATGTTCTTGACTTGTGTGTGTCCTGTCCTGAAGATCTTGGTGGTGGGGCTGGGCGGATGGAAGGAGCTGCCTGGCCCCTTGCTTTATGCCCTTCTCGCTCTAGCCTTGACATCTAGCCTTGCCCCTATACTACAGGATTCATTCTGTCCCCTTTTCCCTTTATAGGTGGAATGTAAAGAGCTCTCCCATGGTTCTCCTTACCAAGCCATCCTCAAGTCAGCCTTTGTCCTTGACCTTCTGAGCCCCAAGTCTCTGAGTCCTGCCTATTCTTTATAAGCTGGCATCCTGGCTGTCCTTGGAGCCTCAGTTCTCCAGTGATTGGGGTCCTGCTCTTAAGCTGTCATCTCTCAGTGCTCAGGGTCCTGTCCTCAATCACCACCTCCCAGCAATTACACCTCTGGTCTTATGTCCAAGCCGCCAGATGACTTATTCCCAAGTGCTTCCCAAGTGTTGGTCCTTGATACTCATAGCCAACTGCCTGAAGTTGCTTGAAGCCAAATGTCTGAAAGCCCCGCTTGGGCCAGTTTTCTGTGCTCTCAACTGGATCAACACGCTGGACCTGGGGCTCAGCCTCAGCCTTGGCTCGGGTACTTTGCTCCTCTGGGCCTTTCCCCTCAAACTGCTCTCTGCCTCTCGAATCCCCTTCTAGTGGACTAAGGCATAGGGTACTTGAGGACAAGTGGTTGGGTGTGACACTGGAGAGGAGACAAGGGCCAGGTTTAAAGGGACTTGTGGCCTGCTAAAGAGTTTTAACTTTATTTTGAGCACAAGGAAGGATCACTGGTTTTCGTTTCTGATGAGAGAAGTTGAAAGGTAGTCCAGCAGCCACATGGAAGGTGCAGTTCAAGGGGAAAACAGTAGCAGTGTCTTCTGCTGGAAGGCAAGAGACAGCCAAATTCTGGACTGGGGACCATGGTCATAGGAGTGGCAAGAAGGAAGCCAATGGGCTCTCCTCCCCGCCACATCCACTCAGGCCCCACCCAATCCACTCCCCATGTTTTAGCTGGAGTGAGCTTGATATATAAATCTGCTACCCCTCAACCCTACTCCCCCCGCAAAGTCTTCAGAGTCTTTTCTGTCCTCTTAGAAGAAGGTCCAGCACGCTTACAAGGTGCTGAACATAGGCCTCTGCCTGCCTCTCCTCTCCTCTCTCATCACTGTTCCTGTAATTCATTACACTTGAGCCACGAAGGCTTCCTTGAAGTTTCTCTCATTCCACCTCTTTCTGGACTTGTGCGCACACTGGTCTGTCTGCTTAGAGATTGAACTCCCCACCCCACCCCTTGATCTAGTTGACTCCTAAGGTGTTCTTTAGCTCTTCTTTTAAACGTCCTTCCTTCGAGGCTTCCCTGTCCCCCAGACTAAACGCTCAGCACTCTGCATATTTCTTTCGCAACACCATTTGTCTGTTTCCCCAACTAGACAGTAAGCTCCATGAGGGCAGGGACCTATTTTTGTTCACCATTAGATACCCAACACAATGTCTGGCACAGAGTAGGAGTTTAAAATTGATTCACTGAATGACCAAATGAGTAAATTAAACAGAATTTAGTGACCAGAATGAGGATGGAGTGAGAGAGGTGTCAGTAATGACTCGTAGGTTTCTAACTAGGCAGAATCATGGTGCCATTGACTGAGATAAGAAACACAGGAAGAATAGTAATTTTGGAGGACATGCTGAGCTTGAGGTGCTAGTGACAACTTTAAGGTAGAAATGTGGAGTAGCTTGTGACTAAGAGGGTCTGGGACTTGAGAGAAAGCCGAGCCAGAGATATCAATTCAGGAGCCACAATTCCATAAAGAGTTTGGCAAGGGGCCTTCCCTAGTGACGCAGTGGTTAAGAATCTGCCTGCCAATGCAGGGGACACAGGTTCGAGCCCTGGTCTGGGAAGATCCCACATGCCACGGAGCAACTAAGCCCATGCGCCACAACTACTGAGCCTGCGCTCTAGAGCCCGTGAGCCACAACTACGGAGCCTGTGTGCCACAACTACTGAAGCCCTTGCATCTAGAGCCCGTGCTCCGCAACAGGGGAAGCCACCACAATGAGAAGCCCGTGCACCGCAACAATGAGTAGCCTCTGCTCGCTGCAACTAGAGAAAGCCTGCACGCAGCAGCGAAGACCCAATGCAGCCAAAAATAAATTAAAAAAAATAAAAAGTGGGCAAGATCCCTCAGGAGGAGGAATAGATTGAAAAAAGAAGAGGGCTGAAGCAGACTCCTGAGGAACAATGATAAGAAATGAGAGAATTAAAGGAGCTCATGATAGTCTCATAGAAGGAATAATCAGAGAGGTGAGAGCCCCTTATGCTGAAGTCCCCTGTGTATCACTAGACCAAGCCCAGGACGCCCCAGCCTTGACCTAGGGATCCCTTTTCTGGGCAGATGAAGTATTTTAGTAAAGAAAACAGATTTCTCTGAAGATATTAAAATGGAAGGCTGGAGCCTGAGTCACAAGGGATGAGTTAAAAAACAAAGGGGAATAATACTCCTGTGTGGACAAATGCTGAAGTCTTTCAAGAGTGATTCCATCCAATTCTGAAGGTAGACTGTGTTCATAAGAATATGGCCTGAGGGTTCATTGTGGGAGTTGTACAGATTTCTCTAGTTCCAAGTGATGGACTTCTGAACTCTTATATCACCATGAATTCCGTCCCTTAGCAAATGTCAGCAAAGGTTAAAACAAGCAAGCTCTCAGTTTTAGATTCTTAAATATACAGGTTCAGGAATTTAAGTACACACACATCTATATTATACGTGGCCCATTATGAAGGTAGTTACAGCCTTATTTTCACTAGGATTCTCCCATGATCCCATCCTCCTAGTAATTTCACTCCTTATCATGAAGCATATTCTTGACATCATTTCAAATGACTTAAAGGTAGTGGCGCCTGTAAAGATCAGATGGAAATATGATCCATTCATGTTAGAAGGACAATGTAGAATTCATCAGAATAAGCAGAAACCCACAGGAATGATCTAGAGTCACAGTCCCCTGAAGCATAAACACAAGGAGCTTCCATGGGCTCTAAAGTGGAGATGAGGGCCTTTCCTTACATAGTACAATGTCTGCAGAAGTTCCCATCCACCTTGGCTGGATAGAACCGCCTATGGGATGGAGGGCAGGCCTTGGCAACTTCCCAGGCTGGGCAAAGTGGATGCTTGGTCCCCAGTACTGGTGGAACTATGGGCCCAAAAAGGTCTCCTCTCTCTCTTTCACCACGTGGACAGCTATGGGTCAAGTCATTTACTAGGCCAATGTTACAAAAATACTCCTCTAGCAGTTATTGAATCGGTGCTTAAACATCAAGTTCAAAGTCATACACAGAATATGTCTTCAACTATGTTAACAAGAATCCATAGGAGGAGAAAAACAGCCTCAAAAATTAACTGTGATGGTTTCTCAGTAGTGGAATTATAGATCAGTTTAAAAATTCTCTTTTCTAGACTTTTCTGTGATTTCTTAGTTTCTTCAATGAGGATATCACTAATTTTCTAATGAAACAATTATTTATTTTCTTTATTTTATTTTTGGCTGCATTGGGTCTTCATTGCTGTGCGTGGGCTTTCTCTAGTTGCGGTGAACGGGAGCTACCCTTCATTGCGGTGCGCAGGCTTCTCACCACGGTGGCTTCTGTTGTTGCGGAGCACAGGCTCAGTAGTTGTGGCTCGCGGGCTTAGTTGCACCGCGGCATGTGGGATCTTCCTGGACCAGGGCTCGAAACCGTGTCCCTTGCATTGACAGGCGGATTCTTAACCACTGTGCCACCAGGGAAGCCCATAATGAAACAATTTTTTTTGTTTTGAAACAATTTTTGATAGTGTGCTGTCTGTCACACTATCAGCTTTGCGCTGAATTGCTAAGCCCACCTCTGGCCTCTGCCTCTGTAATCCGGGTGGGCTCCAGGGCCATCTCTCTACAGGTTCTCCACTGAGGAAGTCTTCCTGTAATGGACATCTAGTGCTTTTCTTACCTATCATCTATGGCACCCTCTTTCAATAAAATAACTATCTTCCCTCCAACCCCGCCCTCTGCCATTAGGTTCTATCAATAAAGTTGCCCAGTAAAGGGGCAGACACGTAACCAAAGCTGGCCAACCTGGCTCTCTTCTGGAAATGTGACCTTTCACAGAGAGGCTGGAGATGGTTGGAGCTGATGCATGCGGACAGTGGACCCTGAAGAGACTACACCTTAGTTACTGCCTTGTTCTGTTGTTTTCAGATTGGCTCTTTGGCTTTCCTTTGAGTCTCCGAACTCCTCCATATCCTTCCAATGAATTCCTCCTTCTCTTCAGTTACCCCGGCAGGTTCAGTTTCTTGTAACTAAAGAGCACAGCCAAGATGACAGCCTGTCCCCCTGGACCTGTCCGGGAGGACCACCCCCGGATGAACACGTAGGTCAGCCTTTGCTCCGGTGGACGTTGTCCAGTGATAGTCCAGCTCCTCCCTCGTAACCCAGAACGAGCTGCATCAGCTCCGCCACCAGTCCTGAAGCCCTGTAGGTACAGGGCAACGGTGATGACTCAAACTAGGGCAAGTGTCTGGAAACACCCAAGAAGGCCCATCCATGGACACTCTCCCTGGGGCAAGAGAGACTTCCCTGGGGTTATATCTCAGAACTTTAGCTTTGGAAAATCCAAGTCGTCCATACCATTTCCTACTCGGCAGGGAATCTCTGCTCAAGCACCCCAGGCAGATAAGAATGGAAGAGCTGGGGGCTTGTACATGTGACAGAGTACTCCCTCACTGGGTTAGGATGACCAGGGCTCCTATGGCCAACCATAGTGGTTCATATCATTTATCTCCCTCTTCCTCCCACCTCCACAAGGAGCTTTAACAAATATCTTCCTGCCAAATAAGGGGAGGGATAAGGAGAAGGAGAATGGTGGTAAGTTACTCTTGTAACTGCACCCAGCGGGACTGAACTTGGGTCCAAGTGGCTGCAGCAGGAAGGTTGCTCTTGGCCAGGATCTCAGGAGGTGCTTTCCTTTTTCCTTCAGCAAATATGATCATTCAGGCATTATTGGAAGGAATCATGAGAGCTTTATATACCAAGTATATACACAAGTAAATTTCCTCATTAAGATTTGAGGAGTGGACAGGGGTTTTCGTGATCACCATCCTGGTGTGCCTGGGACGTAGAAGATGCCAAAACCGGGGAAGGAGATGCAGGCTGGAAATGCAGGTGGGAATACCAAGTGGCTGTAGTGGGCATCCAGTTTAAGTGATGGAGCTGGCCTCAGTGGGGTACAGACCTGTGGCTTTGAACATAGTAAGAGTCTTATTGTGAGCTCTGGATTCTTCGTGACGACTATCGTCTCTGACTCCTTTCTCCCACCCTCTCGTGTCTCCACTTGCCCCTTCTCCCCCTGCTCCCCTCCAGCCTCGTGGATTTTCACCAAGAAAAATTGTTAGCTGCAATCCGGCTTGTTGATGAGGACAGAGACCAAAAAACTTTTTTGAACCTCACACTGGAATCACTCAAACAAAAAGCATGTGTCCATGTCCTCCTAGAAACAGAAGGACTTGCTTCTGCTGCAGATGGTGACCCGATTAATTCAAGGGGGATGAGAATGTTTATATTCCTTCCACCACCACCGCCGTAACTGCCTAACTCTTAAATAGATGCTTACTTGAATAATAATATTTCACACTTAGTGAGTGCTCAACTCTGTGCCAGGCTGATTAGTGACCCTCTGAAGTAGGGCTGTTTATCCCCATTTTACAGATGAGGAGACTGAGGCACAGGGAGTTCACACAGCAAGTGGCAGAGGTAGGATTCCAACCAGGCGGCCAGCCTCCTCTCTCTGTCTTCAAGTCTAATGACTCCTGAGAAGAAAATCTGGGGAATTCCCTGGCAGCCCAGTGGTTAGGACTCGGCGCTCTCACTGAATGATTGGGGATCCCAAAGAGCTCTTGGTTATGTGGGTTTTATCTATTAAGACTTCCCATATAAGAAATCAAAACTGAGACATTTACAGAATACGTAAGCATTTAAAAATAACAATAATAAACATGCTAACACAAATAGCACTTTTTATGGGAAATTTGCTTTCCAAAAAAAAAAAAAATTGAGAACGGTGACACTTTTACACTTTTACAAATCTTTCTGATGTCCAGCTTCATAGAGGACGGCTGAAATATCTCCTTCTGCCTCCAAGCTGTTGCGACCTATTTTCTGTTGCGATATGTTTGCTTTGAGCATAAGAGAGAATCCAGGGATTTCCGTTGTGGCGCAGTGGTTGAGAATCCGCCTGCCAATGCAGGGGACACGGGTTCGAGCCCTGGTCTGGGAAGATCCCACATGCCGCGGAGCAACTAAGCCCATGCACCACAACTACTGAGCCTGCACTCTAGAGCCGCGAGCCACAACTACTGAGTCCACGTGCCACAACTACTGAAGCCTGCACGCCTAGAGCCCATGCTCCACAAGAGAAGCCACCGCACTGAGAAGCCCGGCACTGCAACAAAGAGTAGCCCCCACTCGCCACAACTAGAGAAAGCCCATGCGCAGCAATGAAGACCCAACGCAGCCAAAAATAAATTAATTAATTTTTTTAAAAAAAGAGAGAATCCAGCTTTACACTGATGTATAATTGGGAAAGGAAGGACCTCTTGGACCCCTGAAAGGGTTGTAAGGCTCACGCATTGAGAATCACTGCTTTGATTCATCTTCTGGAAGTTACCCAGTGCCGTGGCACTTCAAAGCCACAGTAGCTAAACTTTTCCTAAAACACTGTATTCAGCCTCACTTGCAGAGTTCCGTTACAGAGCTTTTGGGGAATCTGCATATCCACTGATCCCCTTCTCCCAGGACTGAACCCCAATCCCACCTGACGGAGGGAAGATCGGGGAGACTCTGGCAGAAATCCTCCTAAGACAAGACCTGTCTGCCACCCTGGGTATAGGTTTCTGCACCGAGAGAGGCACCCAACAGTGGCTGGTCACTTTTCTGGGACTTTGGCATTGGGGGATGCGAACTAAGGGACTTTGAACCCAGAAATCCAGGTGGTCGTAGTGGGGCCACCTACTTAGCTGTGGAGCCCTTGGTCCTTCATGGCTTCCACATCCTGCTTCGAGTCTCTCAGATGAGGAGGCTTCTGTTTTATCACGTTGTGAGCTGATCATCTCGTTCAGTTGTTGTTCTAGTAAGCATCCAACAGTCAGTAGCAACTGTGGGTCTCAAAAGAGTAGGAAGAGTTAAAAGTTCAAAATCCAGTTGTGAATAATGCATGTGTGTGCACACATGTGGGTGTGTAAAAGAAAGAAGGAGGAGAGAAACTGATTAATTATAAGTGATATTTTTAGAACCTATGTAGCAGGGTCCTGGCTTCAGCCAAGTTGGAACCCCTTTTAAGAATTTAATTGGGTCTGGCACAGCTTGTGGACAGGAATCATGGGTCCAGCTAGGACCTATTTGCTTCTGGAGAAAGAAATCACTTAGAGGAGGGGCGTGTAAAGCTCAGACTGGAGAGAGGCCTGGACTCTGAGTGCAGCGTGGCCTGATTCTATGGCCTGATTCTGTTTTCAACCTCTATTACTATGTGCTGGTCACATGTTTGTCTGTTTGACCCTCTCGGTCAGCCCTTTGAGGTCGGTGCTAACGTCGCTTTTTCACAGGAGAGGAATCTGCAGCACAGATCAGCCAAGTCACTTTTCTATGGCTACCCAGCTGGCAAGTCTCAGAAGCCGAAGGTGCACTGGCGACGACCCTGCAGCTCCAGGCGTAACCACCGTGCAGCGCTGCTGGGCTGCTGGCCCCTCCCTGAGCCCGTCTAACCCTTCCAGGTGGGGGAAATTATATTCTTTTTTTAAAAATTAATTAATTAATTTATTTATTTTTGGCTGTTTTGGGTCTTCGTTGCTGTGCGCGGGCTTTCTCTAGTTGTGGCGAGCGGGGGCTACTCTTCGTTGTGGTGCGCAGGCTTCTCATTGTGGTGGCTTCTCTTGTTGTGGAGCACAGGCTCTAGGTGTGCAGGCTTCAGTAGTTGTGGCACGTGGGTTTCAGTAGTTGTGGCTCGTGGGCTCTAGAGCACAGGCTCAGTAGTTGTGGCGCACGGGCTTTGTTGCTCCACGGCATGTGGGATCTTCCTGGACCAGGGCTCAAACTCGTGTCCCCTGCATTGGCAGGTGGATTCTTAACCACTGCACCACCAGGGAAGCCCAGAAATTAAATTCTTAAAAGCTGGCACAAGAACTTGTCTTAGGGAGGAAATTCTCTTTATTCAAAAAAGAGTAAGTGGGACTTCCCTGGGGGTCCAGTGCTTAAGACTTTTCCTTTCAGTGCAGGGGGTGCAAGTTCAATCCCTAGTCCCCAGAGAGCTAGGATCCCACATGCCTCATGGCCAAAAAAAACCCTGAAAAACCCCACAAAAACCCAAAACATAAAACAGAAGCAATACTGTAACAAAATTAAATAAAGACCTTAAAAATGGTCCACATCAAAATAAATATCTTTTAAAAAACCCCCAAAAGAGTAAGTGAAGGGTGGGGGGGACCAAGAAGAGTGAACCCTGAGGGGACAGGAGCCAGGGCAGCGAGACAGCTCATGTCCTGTTCCTTAGAGACCAACAGACAGGACTGGAGGAGGTGAGTGGAAAGTGGGAGGGGAAGGAGGAAGGCCACATGGCTGTGGGAAATCCCTTAGTGGCAGGAGTGCTCTCTATTTAATGTAAACTTTATTGAAGAAGAACACACATATAGAAAAGTGACCCATCATAATCGTTCAGCCTGGTGAATTTTCATCAGGTGAACCTACATGTAACCAGTACATCCATCAAGAAACAGAACATACCCCAGAAGCCCCTGTTCATGCCTCCTTCTGGCATCAGCACCCACTCCTGCTCTCTAGCACCCAATACTCATTCTGTCTGGGTTTGAACTTTATATAAATGGAAATATACAAAAATCTATCTACTCTTTGGTGTCTCACTTCTCCCAGTCAACATAAGAGTTGAGAGTCTCATTGTTGCCTATATTTGTATTTCACTCCTTTCTGTTGTATGGCATTCCCTTATATAAATACACCACAACCTAGTTACGCTTTCTGTGTGGATGGACACTTATGGATGGACACTTCTAGATGGACATTTGGGCATTTTTCATTTGAGGCTGTTGTTGGGACTATGGACATAGGGTCATTTTTGTACACGTCTTGGTGAATATTCGTAGCGTGTTTGTGGGATGGAATTGCTGGGTCTGGGTATAGGGTATGCATGCGTTCAACTCGGCTAGACATTGCTGAACAGTTTTGCAAAGCGTGTGTACTCATAAACAATTGCGAGTGGGTTATGTTTAAGACTAAGGGAAGTCCAGTCTCTCTGTGAGTTGTGCTGCTGTGATATAAACCTCCCCCCGCTCCTAAGCATCCAGTCATGCCTAGCACATCTCACAGATCATTTATATGAATGGCGGGGGTTTTGTTTGTCTTGTTTTTAATAAAAATCAAAGAATGAGCTGAGGTTCGTGGCGGGGCCAAGCTGGTGTGAAACAGAAAATGGCATGTGTGAGATGGTGAGGGGCCCACACACTGAGCTGACTGGGACACCAGGAGCTTCGGCCCTGAGGTGACTGTGAGGGCGCCAGCCTCCTCTAGGGACCTCGGAGAGCACCTTGGGCACGCACAGAGGGGTCCAGCCTGTTAAGTCGCCAGGGCCAGAGGGATCCTAGCTGATTTTCAGATCACACACAAAAAAGGGGGGAAAACAGTCTCCCCACTTTGACCTGAAGCAGGGGATGGCTTTGGCAAAGCTCTGTCACCTTCACCCTTCAGTACATTAGCCGATGTGCCCAGAGCCAATGGGGAGGAGGTCCCAGCAGTACTAACAGAGGCATGGGGAAGCAATGCCCTTCCGGGAAGCTGTTAGAGGCAGCAGCAGTGCTGGAAGCCCCAGGAGATGGCACCGTTGGCAAGGACATCAGAGTCCTCAAGAGAGAACGGCCCCAGGGAAGGTGACTTCCAGGCTAGACTACCAGAGTGAGCAGAGTGGTGGACACCCAGTGGGACCAGAGAGGGCTGTTGTGAGCGTCTAGAAACATTCATACAGAGCTCCCAGAAATAACTGAGAAAGACCCAGCAGAAGGCTGGGGTGCTTAACGGTGGATGGGCGCCGGCCAAAGACCTGTGGTTTATTACTGTTGAAGTTACACCTCCGGGGGTGCCCCTGGGTGACTGGGAAGCCAGGGTACAGTCAATACTACTAATGCCTGAGTGTGTGTTTCTCTTTCTAAATTTCATTTACTCCTAGTTTTGCAAACAAGTGTTTATCTCTCCCATAAATAAATCTGGAGTGCTGTTTTCCTGATGTTTCTCAAAGTTCAGTCCCCAGGCCCTGGCCTTTACCGCAGTCCTAGTTACGTTCTCCGCACAGCAGCGCGGTTCACCATCGGAAGCAGGGAACTGGGGAGGAGCCCGGTTCAGAGGCTGCAACAGCCTCCCTCGAACTTTCCCACGTACTCAGCTGGCGATGGCAAGAGCAGATGGGCCTGTGGTCTTGGACAGGGTCTCTCCTGCAGCTCCTCTGCTCTCTCCTCACCCAGGTTGTTCTCGGTCTCTCCCCCTCTCACTCCTGCCAATTCCCAGGCTGGCATCTCTCCAGGCTCTTGGTTTCTTGAATTGCTTGCCTTCAATGACATTCACCTCAGCACCCTCGCCGCAGGTCCCTCCAGCCTCCATCATCTCCTGGAACTGCTTCACTCTTAAATCTTGATTCTGGAAGTTCTACTCTCTGGTCATAGTCTCTTACCCTCCAACTTTCTCATTCTCTTAATAAACACTGAAGATTTTTGAAAACTTACAGAGGACTCCAGTCTCTTAACAAGCCCTGTAGCCCCCACTCCACCTTCTCCCAGTCCATGAGTTTTTTCTTGCCCCTCGCCACCTCCCCACCAAGCAGGACCCATCGGAGTGGGGAGTGGGGGCGGGGGCAAGAGAAGGGAGCACAGCCTGAAGACGGCAGAACACACCTCGCTCTTTCTACCTCAGTGCCTTTGCACGTCTGCTTGCTCTGTGTCCCCCACGCTTAACCCCCTCCCTACTCAGCTAACCCTACTCACTGGTTCAGATCTCAGCTCAAACAGCACTTCCCTGGGGTCAGTGCACTCTGTCTTCCCACGACATGCTCTATCTCAAGGGAGCATCACAGTTGTAATGGCTTGTGTAGGTGTCCAGGGACTAGGCTGCCACTTGTACTGCCACGCCCATAGTGCTAGCACAGTGCCTGCAGCACAGCGGACACAGCGAGGATTGGGGGATGAAGGGACTGACGGAGAATAGGCAAGAGTCTGCAGCTGATGGTGGAGAAGCAGAGGGTGGTGTGGCAGGGCTGAGGTGAGCTGGGCTATCTGTTAGGGTCAGAAAGGAAGATTCATGCTCCTGGGCATTCTGACCAGAGGCACCTCAAGCCAGAGCACCCAATGTGATTGTATTTGGACATTGGGCCTTTAAAGAAGTAATTAAGGTCAAAGGAGGTCTTATGAGTAGGCCCTAATTCAATCTGACTGGTGTCCTTATAAGAAGTGGAAGAGATGCCAGGGACGGGCATGCACAGAGCAAAGCCTGTGAAGATGCTGCGAGAAGGTGGCCATCTGCAAGCCAAGTACAGAGGCCTCAGGAGAAACCACCCCTGCTGACACTTTGACTTTGGACTTCTAGCCTCTAGAACTGTGAGAAAATAAATGTCTGTTGTTTCAGCCACTCAGTCTGTGGTATTTTGTGACGGTGGCCTGAGCACACTAAGCGACACAGTTATGATCCAACCTCTCATTAGAGTAACTTGCCCACAGTGTGTGGTGGTAGGTCTGTAATATCCAGCTCTCCATGGACCAATGACCCAGGATCTGCCAATTACTACAGTGTAAATCCTGCTGTGGCCGATTTCAAGCTGTCAGTGTCATGTCGCTGATGTCAGGTTGGGAAGAGATGTGCATGTGTGGCTCCCACCAGCCAGTGCCCCAGCTGGTCCCAGCGCATCACGGTCTGTCAGCCGATCCCACCAGCAAACATGTATAGCAGATCATCGTACAGCAGGATCTCACTTGCTTGATTTTTGGTAAACTGGGATTTTACTAGCTTTCCCTAACTCCCACCCCAAACATAAACACACAAGGGCACCCACACGCTCCAGGCTTGTGGTCTCACAACAGGAAGTGGCTTGAAAATAAAGTGATCCCTGCATTCTGCGTTCCCTCTACCCCTTGTCTTTCACTCCGGATCTGTCCAACACATTAAGGGAACGTAGGAACAGAGCAGAGTTGTACAGCGTTGGTTGCTTTTGTTTCAGGACCAACCAGCTCTTCTTGAGGACCAGGGGCACGAAAGATATTTTCCATCAAATCTGGGATTTGCATTGTCATTTCCTCCCACCCCACCTCATTCTTTCTTCACTCATGCAGGCGAGGTAATTCCCAGAAACCTCTGCTTTCTTTCCCATTATTTACCCGATGCATTTTCACCTACTTAGGAAAATCAGTGCTAATTTTCTCTCCATCATGGGTTTCACATCTCCAGAGCAGTTTTTGAAAGTACTTGAAATGCATAACTGAGCATCATGGTTCCTTAGACACAGATTTGAACGATTAACTGGATAGTTTCCATTCCACTCCAGTTCAGGTTGTGCAGAATGTGTCATCCCAAGCCCCTCCCCCTAACGTTGCAGAATCTGCTTGTCCGGATACCAGGGCTTCGGGGCAACAGCTCCATTTCCTTTTTTGTGAACTCTCGGTCTTTAATGAGTGTTTATGAGCAGAATTCAAAAAGAAAGAACCCCCTTCTCCCACCTGAAGTTATTGGTTCCCGTTTCCGTTGCATGTCCCCACTTCCTTGGGAAACTGGGCTCTGCCTTAGGCGAGGGGCTGGCTTTTGGTTGGGGAGTTTGTGCTTGGGCATTGAGCGTGGCTCCTGGCGCGGTACCCGGCAATGTCCGCACAGCTGGTGAGGAGAACCTCTGAACCACACAGGTGGTGTTATTCTGCCTTCCCAGTTACTCTGCCTGTCTCCCTCCCACAGGGATTCCAGCATGGTGATGTTGCTGCAGATACTGCTGGATTTTTTCAGGAAGGTCTCCTTTGAATTTGGGGCCTATCCCGAGGTGTGCTGGAGCGAGCTTCTGCCAGCAGAGAGAGCCAACTGTACCTATCTCTTCCCAACTTCACGCTCAGTGACATCCCATTGCTAGCTTGAAATAGGCCACGGAGGAAGGATTCACTCCAGGGAAATCAGCCAACATTACAAATCAGGGCGTTTTCTTTCTTTTTTTCCCCGAGCACCCACTTATAACACACCACTGGAAATACCCCTTCAAAAAAAAGAAATCCCCTCATAGGAGCCAGCAGCCTGTGCAGTTAGAATCTTCTTCATCCCACTCTCTCCATCATTCTGGAAGCTGCCAGTGTTAAAAGGGAGCAAAACAAATGTGAATTACCCCTTTTAAAGGGATGTCTTTCTTTTCAGTTCTCATCGATTGCCTTCCCCTTATGAGGACGTCTGGTACAATCTAGGGCTGCAGGATCATGGTTCCCCTGCCATCTGATGTCTAGTTTCTTTTCTTTACATTGACTTCTCTGTAGGTTTATTTCTAATATCCTCATGATCCAACAAGCGGTACTCTCTGTTCACAGTGGTTCCTGATCCCCAGGAAAGATTGCCATGGATACAGATTTCAGGACCCAGACTCCAAGACACTCTCCATCAGTGCCTCAGGGCTGGGGCACAGAAATCTGTATTTTTAATAAGTTCTCTGGACGGTCCAGGTCCGGACCCTGGGTTGGACTGACATTTGGGAACCACTACAAAAACATCTGCGGGTATGCCGGGCTCTTCCTCAGCAGCTTCTGAGAGTTAGAACCCAGTTGGGGTGAGGCTGGAGGACTCAGCCTGTTCTGTTTTCTGGGTTGACAGACAACATCTGAGGGCTTCTGCTCTGTCATCCTCCAGGCCACATTACTTGGGGAGTCTTGGTGACTTTCCTGATTACCCAGGATCACAAAGGCTGGCTCTGAGGTACAAGAGGGGGTGAACTGATTAACTGCCTCGTGAAAAGCTTAACTGCACATCATTTTCTAGTTTGGCAGAGGCTGCCAGGTGAGCTCGGGCCCATCATTCCCCGCCTGACTCACTGTTACAACCCAACCCAGCACTGATGATGAGTGGGTGTCTCCCCCCTACCCCAGTGGCTCCCAAACTTCAGGATGCAAGTGAATCACCCAGGGAGCTTGTTTAAAAGCCGGATTCTGGGCCCCTGCCTAGGTTCCCGTTTCAGGAGGGGTGGACCTGGGAATCCCCTTGTTTAACAAGCTCCCCAGGTGAATGTATTTGACACAACAGGTCGTTTTATTTAAACCAAAAAGGTTTTCACGAAATGTCTGCTCTTAAGGGTATTATCTTCCCTTAAGGAGTTCCTCTGGAGTAACAATGAATCAGCTTTTTCTTGAGCTCTTTTTAAAAATAAATACTGTGTTTCAGAAATGGAACCATGTGTTTCAGCAGAGGAAAGTGAGTAATGCTGCGGGCCATCTGGCCAGCCACACTTCCACTCAGAAAACTGGTATATGGTGAGTGACAAGGGAACGTCCCCAAGCAGGTGGGCTGTTCCCTCAACGGAAAGGAGGTGGGATGAGGGGGCAGAAAGCCCTGGTTCTAACAGCTGGATGGAATGTTCCCCCACCAGGGTTAATTCAAGTGGTTTCTTTTCGTGAGGATAATCACCAAATTAAATGTTTTAATTACTGAAATCATATATGCATTTCTTCTGAGAAAAGAGCATCATCAGAGCTCAGTGGTACCCACTCCCCAGAGGGTAGAGCGGCTTTGCTTTCAGGGAAGGGGGTGTCTGGAGGAGTCCACTTTCATTTCATTATAAAACCAGCTTGACAAATAAAGGCATAGATTGACATGTATTCCCAGCCAGCTGTGACTTAATGAGCTCAATTCAGAGCTTGGAACCTGCTAGCCACATCCATATTAATATGTCCGTGGGAAAAAACAACAACAACAGAGGAAGTGACAAACTGCTATTCCTAGTATTTGAAATGAATTTTAAACGGCTTAAAATGGCTAACGCGGGTGAGCATGACTTTGAGGCAGCCCAGCTGTCGGCCTCCCTGCCTGTCAATAACGCCCTTGCAGCAGAGGCAGGCAGGGCCCTGGAAGGTAGGAGCTGTTTTCACCCAGATCAGCAAGCCCTGAGGCCTGGGGACAGGTCTGCGGCAGCACCCTATCCACCTCCCCAAGGCTTTTATCTTGAATTGTTTGTTGCATAACCATCTAAGTCATCATGATCATAAGAGCCTTTGTGATTCTGATTTTCCCAGTCATGAGCACATGAACATAATACAAATGTCTTGTTCAAACATTCTAAGATCCTAAAAATAAAAGGTGCTGGGTAAGCCTGCTGTGTTAATAAGCACAAGGTGAGAGAGGGCGGGCGTGGGTGGGGGAGGACAAAGGAAATGCAGCAGAGAAACCTCAGTCTGTGTATTTTGACGCTCAGCTGCAAAATAACCACCTGGTCCAGCTGGGGAGAGGGCCCCTGGCCCGTGAGCCATTCCTGTAGTACCACGTGGGAGGCGGGAAGGCCCCTTCTCTGGTCTGGAGAGAGGGTGTGAACACTCTCCAGCGGAGGTCTTTGCATTCCCTTGAACCTGAACTCTGCTGAGTGCTGAGTTTTTTTGGTTGTTGTTGTGTGTAACTGGGGGAATAGTCAAGATTCAGAGCATAGGCTTTCAAATCAGACAAATCCTGCCTTTCCCACTTACAAAAGATTCAATCGGACCATGAGTCTCCATTTTTTAATCTGGAAATGGAACTAAAATACCAGTCTCATCAGGCATTTTCTGATAATTAAATGAGAAAATATACGTACACGCTTAGACTCGGCCTGGCACAGGGTAAGCCCTGGATGATTCTTGGTACCATATCTGACACATGTCTCGGTGGCATGGAGTCTCCAGGTTATTCTTATTTAAAAACACCTTTCAGGGCTTCCCTGGTGGCACAGTGGTTAAGAATTCTCCTGCCAATGCAGGGGACACGGGTTTGAGCCCTGGTCCAGGAAGATCCCACATGTTGCGGAGCAACTAGGCCCATGCGCCACAACTACTGAGCCTGTGCTCTAGAGCCCGCAAGCCACAACTACTGAGCCCATGTGCCGCAACTACTGAGCCCGTGCTCCGCAGCAAGAGAAGCCACCACAGTGAGAAGCCTGCGCACTGCAACAAAGAGTAGCCCCCGCTCGCAGCAACTAGAGAAAGCCCGCATGCAGCATTGAAGACCCAACACAGCCAAAATAAATAAATTTATTAAAAAAGTAAATAAAATAAAAATAAAAACACCTTCAGCACATGTTAGGCACTCCGAAATCAGCATTTCAATTCAGTGCCTAGTCATAAATCTCTGATAGTTGTGATACCTTTGGGAAAAAGGGCAAAATATTTCACTTCTGCTTTCACATAATGCTCATGGTTAAATCTGGATAAAAGATGTGACCCAGTGAGTCATATCTAAAACTAGGAGAGGGGACTGACTGTCACCGTAATCACTGACTAGATTCTAAACCCACCAACAGTCCAGGAATAAAGTGGGAATGGAAGTGACATAGTCACCAGCATAAATAGCAAACCCCAGTTTCTCCAGTAGACCATAGCCAGAATCCCAAACTGATTGAGTACTAGTCTGTTGACCTCACCAGGCCTCAGTTTTCTCATCTGTAAAACGGTCAAAATAACACCTGCAAGAGGATAATGCGCATTTAACAGGTGGTGTTTGCAAACAGCTGGTGTTTGCGATGTGCTTGATACAGCACTGTGCGCTAAGAGCACACAACGCATGCTAGCTCCCTCCTCCAACTAGGTGCAGGGACTCAAACCCTTGCATAGCCCTTAGGCCTGTCCAGTCCCTCTGGGCCACCTAGGTTGTTTAGCAGTCATCCAAACCCTGGCACCTTGGACATTCTTTGTTGCCATCAGTTATGGGTTATGTCTCCCCAAAAAGATATTTTGAAGTCCTGCCCCCCAGTACTTCAGAATGTAATCTTAATTGGTGATAGGGTCTTTACAGAGGTAATCAAGTTAAAATGAGCTCATTAAGGTGGGCCCTAATCCAGTCGGACTGGTGTCATTATAAAAAGGGAAATTTGGACACAGAGGATGTGAAGAGACACAAGGAACACATGTGAAGACGGAGGATTGGAGTGATGCATCTATAAACCAAGGAATGATAGAGATTGCTGGCAAACCATCTGAGGCTAGGATGAGACAAGGAAGGATTCCCTACAGGTATCAGAGGGAACATGGCCCTGCCAAACCTCGATTTCAGACTTCTGGCTTCCAGAACTGTGAAAGAATAAATTTCTGTTGTTTTAAGGCATCTAGTTCGTGCTAATTTGTTAGAGCAGCCCTAGGAAACTATTACACCATCCTTTTTACAGAGGAAACTTGGTTATGCATAGGATAGAAATGAAAATTTGGGAATCAGGTCCAAGCAGGGGTGAGGAAACCCACCGGAGGTTCCTTTGGGATAAATTAAGCAACCAAACAAGAGGAGGTCATCTTGCTTTGAGATTCACAAGCACTCACTCTCTCAAACTATGTTCCCTGAGATCTTAGGATTCCTTGGAGAATTCTGTAAACATTTGCTTTTGATTTACATTTCCTTAGTATATATATAATTATTTTACTGGCTTTAAATAGCAAAACTTTCTCAAGTTACTTACATGAATAGCTCATTTAATCCTCACAACTACCTGTGAAGTGGGTGCTATTTTATCCTCATTTTACAGATGAGAAAACTAAGGCACAGAGAAGAAGTTAAGCAGTTATTCCGAGTCCATATATCTAGTAAATAGTAACACTGGGATTTGAATGCAGGGACTCTGACTCCAGAGACTTCGTTTGTAACTACGTACTTTACTATATGGTTTCTAAAAACTATAACAAACACACATAAACACAAACAGGTACATTCAGATGTTCCATAATTAGATTCAACATGGCAGAGACCATCACAGCACAAACTTGTGCTGCCTTTTGTAGAGAAAATCTCATTCATCCATTCAGTTGACAAATGTTTATTGAGTACATACTATATGCTTCTATGACCTTCCTTAACAATATTGATTAGTTCATAACTCTATTCTCCTTTCTTTCTTTTTTTTTTTTTTTTGCAGTACGCGGGCCTCTCACTGTTGGGGCCTCTCACTGTTGAGGCCTCTCCCATTGCGGAGCACAGGCTCCGGATGCGCAGGCTCAGTGGCCATGGCTCACGGGCCTAGCCGCTCTGCGGCACGTGGGATCTTCCCAACCGGGGCACAAACCCGTGTCCCCTGCATCGGCAGGCAGACTCTCAACCACTGCGCCACCAGGGAAGCCCTATTCTCCTTTCTTAAAAATATTCAGATCTGTGCATATCCATTCACTTAAACTCGAACCCAGCACAATAGTGAGTTGTGTAATAATTGGCACTTCCAGATGGTAAACATACCATATTTAGATTCATTTTAATATTTATTTAAATATTAATATTGAATATATTAAAATATATTCATTTTAATATTTATTATAGTTTTGGATGCTACTTGATTGACTTTTATACTCATGATAAGCAATATTGGCAATTGGAAGAGAATGTTAGTGATTACATTCTTAAGACAAACATTTTCTACTACTTTTAAGATTTTAGATGAGTTCAATTGAAGGGTATCTCAAGGTTGCAGAGCAAGCAGTTAAAAGCTGTTACTGCTTGCAATCACATGCTTATGGGAATTGGGATTTTATTGATTCCATGCAACAGAAACATAATGCAGGAGGACAGACTTGATGCTGAGGCCAGTCTAAATCTAATTTTAACTTTTATCTGAATAGCCTCATTTCCCTTGCTGTTTGATTACTATAAATGGTAAATATTGCCACTTGAAATTATAAAATAAATTTATACAGATAAAAATGGATTTTTTTTATGTTGGAATTCAGTGTATAGTTTCTTCTGAAAACAGATAAAAGGTTTGCAAACTACCACACCAGACCACCACTGGCACAGATTGTTACTGGGCAAAATGGACAGAGCTCATTTTCCATCCCTTCAGCAGCCCTGATCCTCTCTAACCTGTGATCGTGGATCAGTCTCGGGATAGTTACTTCCAATCAAATGTGCAATCTGCTATAGAGCATCTCAAGTGGTGGGATGTCAGATGCTGTGTTGGGAGGGAACTCCACAGCCCATCCATTCTGCTTTCTCCCCATAAGGCTGAGTGGGGCTTCTGAAAAATCTGATTTGGCTTTGTGGCAGGTGAAGTGTCCTCCTGGAAATTCCCTGCTCTGATGTGGTTCTGAGCAAAACACAAGGGCTTCTCTTCATAGGAAGTCCTCAGTTTTATTGCAATTTTCCACACCTGATGCGAAAGACAATGAATTCCATAGAAGTGAGCCTACTTTACGGAATGGAGAACTTTTTTTAGTGATGCATGTATCAACTTGATTGGAGGAGCAGTTTCTAGAACTGATTTTATAAGTAGCTTATTTTCTTTATTACATGGTTAATACGTGTTCATTGTTGATAAATGAGAAAATGCAAATAGCAAGAATAAGAAGTAAATTAAAATATTCATAATCTAAATACTGGGGAAAAACCACTGTTGACATTTTGGTGTACATCCTCTAAATCCAAGGTCAGCAAACTTTTTCTGTTAAGAACTAGATAGTAAATATTATGGGCTTTGTAGGCCAAGAGGTAAAATTGAAAATATCATCTAGGCACTTATACAACAAGAGAGAATACAAATTGCCATAAAATTCTTACTGACAAAATTCAAAATGTAATAATACAACAAAACAATGATAATAAATGAATACAATTTTTTGTGACATAGGTCTACTAATGGTAAGAATGGAATTCTGTTTTGGGAGAGGATAACATTTTGCTTAATGGGGGTTCAAAGTTAGTGTTCCCAATAGTGGATATAGAAATCTATTGCAAATATTTATCTGTTATTACTGATCTGTAATGGGATTTTATGTATTTTATCTTTGAAAATGTCTTTTCACACAGCTAGGTGCTACCAAATACTGATACCAATTTTGAAGCATACAATTTTAATTGAGCATATTCATTGTTTGGAAGGCATTTTTAGAATTCTATTTGTTCCATTCTTATTTGCCTTTGAGCATGTTGTTATAATGCAGATTAATCACTTCCAATTGAAGATTATGTGGAAGCTCCTCAATTGCAGATAAATGGATTTTGAAATATGGAAAGTCCCTTTATCCTTGCATGGACGTTCAAAAAATGCTTCTGGAACTATAGTATGAGCTGAATGTATAAATATACCCACTGAAAATCTGTGTGGCAATGGAGATGTCATGTCTCACTTTAATTTTTGAAAACATAGAAACTGTATAAAGCCGTCTGACATTACTTGTGATCCAAGTACTGTTAGTTACTATCAAGATGACCTCATTGCAGTACATAAGTTTTGCAGTAAACACTGTTTTGTCTTTTAATTTTAGATTGAATTCATTAAGAAGCATTATCAAGTCCGCAGAAATTTCAAAGCTATTCAATGTTCAATAATAATGACTGCTTAATAAATACATACATAAATAAATAAATAAAAATAATAAAGGGAAGTTCTCATCCAGAAAAATTTCAATCTCAGGCCCAAGTTCAAAAGTTGCAATAAAGGGACTTCCCTGGCGGTCGAGTAAGACTCCGAGCTTCCACTGCAGGGGGCATGGGTTCAATTCCTGGTAGGGCAACTAAGATTCTACATGCCTCGCAGTGTGGCCAAAAAAAAAAAGTTGCAATAAAGCTTTACCACTGCTAAGCCACAGAAGTGTGGTATAGTAGTGAAAGCCAGGATATTTAGCTTCTGTTTGGGACAAAAATTCGCAGAACTGACAATGGTTAAGTCCACAGCAACAAATAACGGTACTGGTTCAATAATACATGATATATTCAAGTATTTTCTGCCAACTACCTGCTGATACATAATACAATGAAGAACCATATGTTTTTAATCCCCTCCATTTTTGCAAGCTTTGTAAGCTTTTCTGACTAATACTTCTTTTTCTGCTCTACACATATTTTTTTTACCACTATCAGTTGTTAGGTGACCAGTACTAGTTAGTTGGAAGATAAAAATTAGAGGTTAAAAAGAAACTGTAAAATAGACTAAGTCCTATTTATGTAATCATGTTGAAATCGGCATCATTCTAAAACATATAGGCAGGGACTTCCCTGGTGGCACAGTGGATAAGACTCTGCGCTCCCAATGCAGGGGGCCCGGGTTCGACCCCTGGTCAGGGAACTAGATTCCACCTGCATGGCACAACTAAGAGTTTGCATGCCACAACTAAGGAGCCCACATGCTGCAACTAAGGAGCCCTCCTGCCGCAACTAAGACATGGTGTAACTAACTAATTAACTAACTAAATAAAATGATTTTAAAAAAGTGGTAAGAGTAGGCATTCTTTAAAAAAAAAAAGGCAAAGATTAAAAGGTTTGACCACATAAAAATTTTAAGTTCCATTGTATCAAAACACCAAAGCCACCTATAAAAAGTAACAAACCTACTAAAATGTTTGGGAAACAAACCAGCAGTTGGTAGCTTATGATATAAAACACTCCACAAACCAAGCAGAAAATGATGAATCCTACTGCCACCCTCACCCCTGCCACAGACAAAGGCGATTCTACAAAAGAAAACTAAACATAAAAAAGTATTTGACCTCACAAGCAACAAGAGAAATAGAAAGTGAAGCAATAATGAAACATTCTCCTACTCCCTAACCCCATGACTAGCACAGATTGAAAAAAGTGGTGTATTAGTTTTCCATGACTGCTGTAAAAATTTATCACAAACTCAGTTTATTCAGTGGGTTGAAGTCAAAGTGCCAGCAGGGCCACACTCGCTCTGGAGGCTCTAGGGGAGAATCCACTCCTTGCCTTTTCCGGTTTCTGATGGCCGTTGGCATTCCTTGGCTTGTGGCCACATGACTCCAATCTCTGCTCTGTGTCAAATCTCCCTCTGCCCTTCTCTTATAAGGACACTCATGATGCCCACTTGGATAATCCAGGATAACCTCCCCATTTCAAGATCTTTAACATAATCACATCTGCAAAGACCTTTCTTCTATGTAAGGTAACACTTAGAAGTTCCAGGGATTTGGATCTGATATTCTTGAGAGCCATTATTCAGCCCCCTACAAGTGGTAATGCCCAGTACCTACATGGGTATTATGGAGAAATAGGTGCCTTTTTACACTGCTATTGGGTATGAAATTAACGTATTTCTTTATGGTGCATTAGCCTCAGTTTGCTTCTCCAGATCCACTGTCTACTCTTCTCCATCCCTCTGTGCCCCTGGGGCCTGAGCTGTGTGGACTGGCCTCTGGCTTGTGGCTGGGTCCTGCTAATGAGAGTCATGGGAAGGAGCTGGGAGGATGGGAAGAGGGTGAGGTTACTGTTTCTTTGGCTTCCTGTGCTGCCTGGGCTTGCTGCATCTCTGCACCAAAGGCCACACCTCCTACCAGGTGACCCTCCCCAAACACCAACCTCTGCAGGTTCTGATAACTGCTCCTTCCCTGCCCCCTCCAGTCTAGGGGTGGTAGTAGCCCCCAGCACTGCATGCACCATCCGTGGCTGGTTTCACACATTTGTATGTTGTCCTTTTATTAGACGTCCCTCAATTACTCAGTTTTAGCATGCCACCTGTTTCTTGTCAGGCCTTGACTGCTGCCGGCACTACATGTCAAATCAGAGATCTATTTATAAGAAGTTCATTAACAGCATATTTATAATAACAAAAACTCAAAAAAGCCCAAATAACCAAATAAATTGGAGACTGGTTAAGCAAATTTTGATGCTCCACATAGAATATAAGAATATGTTAACAATCATATTGTAAAAGAATATTACTAAGATGATAAAATATTCACAGTATATTTCTAAGTAAAAATCCCACAAAATTGTATATATAATAATGTCCCATTTTTATAAAAAAAATTTAGTGGGAAAGAAGGTTAAAACCACATGTAATATTACATTTTGGGACTTCCCTGGAGGTCCAGTGGTTAGGACTTTGCCTTCCAGTGCAGGGGGTGTGGATTCGATCCCTGGTCAGGGAGCTAAGATCCCACATGCTTTGTGGCCAGAAAACCAAAAACATAAAACAGCAGAAATATTGTAACGAATTCAATAAAGACTTTAAAAATGGTCCACATCAAAAAAAACCAAAAACCACATGTAATATTACATTTTAATAAAAATTATATCAGTGTGTGCTTGTAGATCATATATAAAATGTGTATATTTTGTTGTGTACTTGTCATATAATATGTATGTTATATAATGTAATCATGTCACATATATACTGTATATTATAGATTTATTACATTATGTATGATAATGTCACTTTTTGTAAAGAATTATTTACATATCTACTCGTACACGTTTTGTGTCGTATACATAATATATAACATACAACACATAATACACATGTTATAGAGAGCATGTATGTATATGCATGTGTGAATTTCTCTCTCTCTTCCAGATGTCGGCTGAGATCATTCAGCCCTTTCGGCTTGAGACAGAATTGGTCGTATCCTCTGGTCCGTGTTTATAGAGAGTACAATGTACAATGTCTTGTTCAAGATTTATCCAGATTCCCAGGGGCTCACTGCTGCCTGCGGCCTCTCAACGCGCTGAGGCTTCTCTTCCCCCTTCCCCCCTCCACTGCCCCAGCTCAGACGTGGGATTCAGTCATTTCCCTGAATTTCTCCAAAACCAGCTGCTGCCCTGGGCAAACATGTGTGTGGCAGACTTTTCTTAACGTTCAGAGTGCTGCGTGACTAACTCTCCTACTGCAAGCATCTCAGGCTACCCGCCCCAGGCTCTGAGGGACCGACCCAGGCCCTGAGGGACCGACCCAGGCCGTGGGCGGGGTGGGCGTGGCGGTGGGCGGGGGCTGCCCACCTGTAGGGCGGCGCCAGGGCAGGGCCCGCCCCCACTCTAGGCTCTCCTCGCTTCAGTTTCCCTCACCCCTTCCTTAACACGTGCTCCCCACCCCAAGATTACGAACCTCTTCTCCTTGATGACTGGCAGACGTCAGTCTGGGACAAAAGAGATCAACGAGGGGAATCTCTGAACCGTGAGTCCCTCCCACCTCCCGGTCTAAGAGGAAGGCAGCAGTGAATGGTTGCTTCCCGAGTAGGCTGGGACGAACCTCGCTCCGCCGCTCACCAGCTGTGTGGTTTGGGGCACTGGTCTTCACGAGCCTCAGTTTCCTTATATACAGAATGGGGGTGACACTACCATTGAAGAGGGTCGTTGAGAATCAACTGAGTTAAATACAGAAGAGTATCTTTGGACTTGGTAGTAGGCAAAAGTTTCTTAGAGTTAATATGTACAAAGTGCTTAGAATTATGTTTGGCACAAAGTAAATACTATTAAATGTTAGCTGTTGTTTTCTCCATAAATATGCATTATGCACGCACCCCACCCCTCCCATGAACATGCAGGAGCAGCTACAGTCCGCTTGGTTTTGAATTATATATTTATATCTGTAACTATATATAAAATACCAGAAGAAAATATTTTAATATGTTGGAGGTGGGATTATGGTGCTTATTTTTTCCTTTTATTTTCTTTGTGCCTTTTCAAGTTTTCCAAGTTTTGTACTTTGAGCATTTATTTTTGCAGCTATGGAAAGTGCAAATTGTTTTTCAGAAGAAAGGCAAGAGAAGCCTCTTGGGATGATAATGGTGTAGGTTCGCAGAAATCTTTCCCCTGTGTGTAAGTGGATTAAACCCTCAAGATCAGGCAGGGCTCCTTGGCTCCTTGGGAAATGAGTAGACCTTAAAAGTTAATGATTCCCTGCTGTTTTCACTTTAGAAGAAATCTGTGATTATTTCTTGCTCTTTAGACCTGCCATTTCAGCACCTTAAAAAGGAACCAAAGAGAAATTAAAGTTTGCGACATGAGTCTTTCCTACAAACCAAGTTGTCCTGAAATTTTCTCCATCAATTCCTAGATTTTAAGAGGCTTAGCCTGCTTCCTTGCCCCTAATTGCTCTATTAATTTAATCTGCTCAAAGTCTCCCAAGGGTCTAATCATCAGTCTTCAGCGCTGGTTCTGGCTGGTTTGGTCTCTTCCACAGATTTGTGCTGAGCTGTTTTACATGTCACCCTGAGTTCTGTTTTGCTAGCTTTCTCCTTCCAGGAGGGTTTTTGCTGACCTAATTAAACGAGCTTGGTATTTGTGAGAAGTCACACATTAAGTGAAATGATGTGGACTCCTTTTCCTTTCCTCCAGTGGAGGCATGGAGCTACCCGTTTGTCCTAATTTTCCTCTGTTGGTTCCTGATCCTTTCTCTTACAGGCACTCAGTAGCTTCATGTTTATCTAGCGTAAATCAGTGCTTTGCATAAAAACAGACCCTAAGCAAGTTAGTTCACTTTCATTTCCTCATCTGTAAAGTGGGGATAAAAACATATGTATTAGTTTCCCAGGGCTGCTGTAACAAATGACCACAAACTTGGTGGCCTAAAACAATAGGAATTCATTCTCTTCGTAATCATAGAAGCCAGAAGTCCAGACTTGAGGTGTCAGCAAGTCCGTGCTTCCCTCCAGAGGCTCCAGGGGAGAAAACTTCCAGCTCTGGCTTTCCTTGGCTTGTGGCACCATAACTCCCACCTCTGCCTCCATCTTCACGTGGCCTTCTTCCCTCCTCTGGGCCTCAAACATCCTTCTCCTTTCTCTTATAAGGACCCCTATCATGAAATTTAGGGCCTAGTCTAAATTGAAACTGATCTCATCCCAAGATCCCTAACTTAATTACATCTGCAAAGACCCTATTTCCAAATAAGGTCACACCATTCACAGGTATCTGGGATTCTGATTTGGACATATCTTTTTGGGGAGATACTATTCAACCACTACAATTTGTCAACCTTATTGAGTTGGTGTGTGAAGATTAAGATATCATATCATATCAATAATTATATGATAATGTGTGTAATGCAGCTACCACAGAGCCTGATGCATGCATAGTAGGTGCTCAGCCAATACTCAGCACCATCATAATTACTACTACCAAGGAGTGCTTACATTGGGCCAGGCCTCACACCCAGCCTAACTGTGCCTCAGTCTACTTACTCCTCAGAGCGTCTTTCTGAAGGAGCTAATGCCCCATTTTACAGATGAGCAACCTGATGCTTCAGAAGCTTAAAGGGGCTTGTAATAAAAGGTAGAGCTGGGACTCAAACCCAGGTTTTTGTGACTCCAGAGCCTGTGCCCTGCTCCCCTGCACTTGGTCACCTTGGTATTGATTGTTCTTCCTACTCCTCTGCTGTGACCCAGCACCTCCACCCCCCGCCCCAAACTCTACCACACTTTGCACTCTGACCCTAAACTGTGTCTGGTGGGAAGAACTAGCAATGGAGGAAGAGAAGAGAGGAGCTTCTCTTGAGTGTCCTTGTGACATGGCAGCTGGCTTGCCCCAGTGCGTGTGATCTGAGAGGGAGGGAAAGCCATAGCACCTTTTACGTGCTCACCTGGGAAATCACGTGTCCCTTCTGCCACATTTCATCTGTGGCAAGTGAGTTACTAAGTTCAGCTCCCACTGCCGGGGAGGGGAATTAGGTGCTCGCCTCCGGAAGGAGAGGTGTCAGAGAATCTGTGGACACAACTGGAAACTACCACACCACTTGGTCCACGGGAGGAAGCTGGCCTCTGACTACGTGCTTAACTGGCTGTGTAAGCCGAGTCCTCAGCTGTGCAGAGGGAGGCCTGGTGCTCAGTCCAGGGGCATGGGCTGAGGAGAGCGACATTGTTCCACATAAACAAATGGGAAGAATTTGAGCTGTAGGTCAGAGGAAGGGCGGAAGGCAAGAAGGGAAGTGAGAGAAGACAGGGAGCGTGTGCCTGGCACGCAGGGCACCTAGAAGACTTGTGGGGACAGGTCTCGCCGACGTTATGAGTGATGTAATGCAGGGGGAGTGTTAGAGTTAGACCCCTCCATTTTACCAAGCTACCCACAGACTCTGACACACACACACACACACACACACACACACACTCACACACACTCACACACACTCCCTTGTGTGAGACGCTTTCAGTGGCAGTTATGGAGACGGGCAGAGTTTCAGGTCTGGTTGATAGTCTAAGCAGGGACCAGGCCTGAGGGCAGCAAGCGGATCTGTGAATTTACCCTGTTCCAGAAGCTCATGCTGGAGACCATGAGGCCCCTGGGAATTCTCAGAAATCTCAGAAAAGGCAATGACATTTCTGTGAGGCTGGAAAGGGAGACAATCTGAAGAAATAGAGCCCAGCTGGTAGTCCCCACTGTGGAGCTGGTACTGAGCGCAAGGCAGGAGAGCGCTTCACGTGGGAGGGGCAGAGCCCGCTGGATTTCCAAAAGCAGCCTCAGGCCAGGGGAGATGGTCTTAGCCACTCTACTGCAGTAGAAGGATAGGTATTAGGTCTTTGGGGTTAATTTTGCTATTGGCTGTCTTTGGAGTGTTAAAAAACAAAATTCAACAGAGTAAACTTGAAAGATCTTATTGGCCTTGTTCATGAAATGGGCAGCATCTCCTCTAGCAGATGGAAAGGAGCTCTGAGGCGCTGTACAGAATGAAAGACTTTTATAGGAGGAAGAGAGCAGGAACAAGGAAGTCACACTAGACAAAACATCGGGTTGGCTATTGCAAGGTCGCTTTCCTTTAGGGGAAAGCAGGGCTCTATCAGGATATTGCCTGACTTGTGATGATGATTCCTGATTGACTGGTTTAAGATTCCCTTTCTGGGAGAGCCGAAACTGCCATTACGTTAAGTCTCCATTTGGTGACGTGGGGCTTAGCATAAGTGACTCCATTTGGGGCCTGTTGTCTTGATTTTTACAGGAGGATTCAGTGTCTTCTGACAAAATCCTAAGATGCTGTTCTGCGGTTTTTCTTCATTATTTCAAGTCGCTTGCTTTCCTCTTCTATAATAAATGGTGGCTTAGGTTTGTGGGCTTCAGGCTTAATTAAGCCTGAAAAATAAATTTAATGTCACTCAACCTCAGACATGCTGTCAACATGAGTGTGCCCATCGTTCTGTTCTATGTAGGTGCTGGATTTGGACATCTCTGTTCTTTTGAGAAACATAAAGCCCTGTTGAGAAATCTCCTAAAAGAAAGAACATCCTTGATATTTTAATATTTAACAAAAACCATTTTGACAAGTAGAGGCACCAAAAGGAAGCGGGTTAAGCGGAGGAGAGAGCATTATGAAGCTTGAACGTTGAGTGTTTCTCCAAGGCTCTATTTCGCCAGCTCATTGAATATTTAGAAGTCATGCCTCGGTTCTTGAAAGTCACTGTGACCATCAAGGGTGAGTCTGGGTCTTGGCTCTCCCTGGAACCCCAGTGCCTGCCATGGTCTATGCTCAATAAACATTTGTTGACTTGGTCATTGATTGGAGACCATTAACACTAAGAGATTAGTTAGGATCTAGTTCTAGAAAATTCCAAAAGGTAAAAATATTTTCAAATAATGAAGTCCCTGATCAAAAGGTCCTGAATTTCCTTGTTCCTTACTAATTTGATCAAGCTTCAGGAAGGCAGAGGTGGCAGTTCCCAGGGTGGGATTTTGGGGAAATGTGGGGGAAGACGGCAGATGGCTGGTGCATTTGTCCATGCTGTATACACACATCAAAGCTAGTGTCCTTACACATCCTCTTGCCTGTTTTCAAAAGCTTCACTACCAAGTGTCATTCAACACAACTAAATGGTGAGTAGACTTTGAAAGCGATCCACCACCCACTGAATGAGACACTAGCTCGTGTTACTTTCACCTACTTTTATCTGTACATTTTGAGCCCCCAGATAGATGTTGATGTTATTTGATCAGTTGATGAGAATGGGGGCTGTATCTTTACCATCTTGACCCCCTACAGCAGTCCACCCTAGCTCCACCCTCCAGCCTCATCTTACTACCAGCCCTTCCCCAAATTCTGCTCATAGCTCCTGCCTTCGGGCTCAGTACACTCACCCAGTTCCTTAAAGGATGGAAGCATCAAACACTGCCTTTTGCCCCTTAAGATCCAGAGAAGATTGTCCCAAATGCCTCATTCCACACACTTTGGAAAGCCCAGAGCCTTCTCTAAGATTTCTGCAAGTTCCTGGGGGACCTAAGTTCTGAGTTACCTCTTATTCTGACCTTCTGCTTCCGTGAATTAGTTCAGTTTAGGGCGCATCTCACAGTGTCGTATAACCCAAACTCGAGACTCGGCCATTTCCCTATTTCCTACAGATTCACACTGACACATTCTTTGTGTGTATGGTGACTTTATTTTTACTAAAAATTCAGGAAGATGGAGGGATTTGTATCACAGAAAATCAGACAAGTTAAAAGTAAACATTAGCCATCCTTTATGGCCTCCTTGGTCATATTCTTAAAAACACTCATCAGCCATTTCTTTTGCTTTGTGCCCGATTATGTAACCTCCTCTCCATCTTCTTTCTTTCTTCTTTTCCGTCTCTCTCAGGAGGAACAATAAAACAACAACACAAAAAGCACCACCTCTCTTCCCCCCGCCCCTGCCTCTCTCCCTCTCCCTCTCCCTCTCTCTCTCTCTCTCTCTCCCCACTCCCATTTTCCAGGCCTCCCTTATGTATTCAAGGACCACACCAAGGTTTTGCAATTACCACTCCTAAGGAAGGGCTCTTCTTAAATTCTAAGACAAATCAACCCCATCCCTAGTTTCTATCTGGATATTAGTAGGGAAATGTGGTGATGGGTTCATTTTCTAGTTACCCTGATTCCCAGTTTCCCCACCTATAAATGAGGATGTGATAGCACTGGCTTCATCCAGGCGACATGAGAATGAGTAAGTTAATGCATAAAGCCCTTATTAGCACAGTGCTTGGCACACAATCCACAGATAAATGTTACCTGTTTTTACTTGTTCCCTCTCTTCCTGCCCATCGAGGTCCTGTTCATACACTTAGGCCCAAGTCAAGTGCCAGCACCTTGACTCTGAGCTCTCCCTTCCAATCACTCCCTCCTGGCATCCTTGTGGTGTTGGGCTTACACTTTCCTTCAGGCAAAGAGGAATATGACGAGCCCCTGAATGAGTTTACAATCTGGAGGGAAAGGTAGACGTGGGAATATAGAAAGGGAATGATCCAAGGCAGCTAGGGATGAGGTGGAGAAAGGACGAGCAAAGAGGTCAGTTAGCCAACTTCAAGATCTTAAATTCAAAATCAGCAATGTAGTCACGTTGCCAGTATTGTCAGCCCAGAATCCCATCATGCAGTTCTTCAGTCAGTTTTTCATCAGTTGCAGATTTTTACCAAATGCAAATTTAGGGCTTGCCTCTGGTATGTTGTGTTGATTATTTCAACATGTGTGGCTCAATCAGGGTTCTATCAGGGAAGCAAAATCACTATGAGCTATGGGATAAGGAATTTATTATAGGAAATGGACCTTACACAATTTTGGGAAGAGCTGGGGAAGTAAAGGTCTGGAAAGGGGAGTTGAAGAATCAGAGGAAGTCACTAACCAGCCCTGGCTTACAGGGAAATCTGGGGCCCAGGCATGTCCAACTGCTGGAGTAGGATGGGGTGGGGGGCGTGAACTAGAGAGGAAGTCTAGGGAGGATTGTTGGATCTTCATGACGACAGCTCTGTGTGTTCACAGCACAGCATCTGCCGGCAGGCCTGGCGGTGCTGCTATTGGCAGAGCCTGCAGACAGGAAGGAGAGCTGGATGCAGAGTGGGGAAGAGTGAGGGCACACAGGAGCCTGCTGGCACGTCTAGGCTGGCTCTCACTCCCTCTCAGCATTGATGACTTTTAGACCATAATGGTGCCTGCTTCATTCCTGCTTCCTAAATCTCTCACAACTTCACTTTTGGCTAACTCAACCCAGAATCATACAGAGAAAAGAATTCTAGGAAACACAACTCCCAGTAGAACAATCCAGCACATTTATTATAAATCTCAGTATTCATTGCAAATTGGAAAAATGACTGATTACTAATATCTACTTCTTGGAACAGAGAATGAAAACTATCAAGAGGGAAAAGTTATAACACCTGGGTTAATGGCAGGGTCACAGTTTTAGAACAGATAGCCCATAATCAGATTCACACATATACGTATAATATATGATAGAGATGGTTCTGCAGAACAATGCGGAAAGGAGATCTTCTCAGGTAAATGATGTTGGGCCAATTGGATGTCCAAATGGAATAAATATTAATCTTGACCCCCTATCTCAAAACATATGTAAATATCAACTCTAAGCATGTTATAGATCTAAATGTGAAAGACAAAACAATAAATCTTCTAAAATATAAAATAGAAGACTATCTCCATGATTTTAAGTTAGGTGAGATTTCTTAAACAGAACATGAAAAGCACTAATCCCTTTTGGAGAAAATAACAATTTTAAAGTACAGTTGTTGGATGGAGGACAGTTGTCCCTCAGTATCTGCAGGGGATTGGTTCCAGGAGCCCTGTGGATACCAAAATCTGTATTTGTATACAGAGGGCTGACTGTATAAATTAATTCATCCACTTTGGAAAACATTTTGATGGTGTTTACTAAAACTGAATATATTCAGACCCTATATTCCAGCAATTTCACTGCTAGATATGTACCTAATATAAATGTATAGGTAGGTATTCCAAAAGATTTATATAAGAATGTTTACAGTTGCTTTATTAATAGTCAAAAGCAGGAAGCAAGCTAAATGTCCACCAACAGTAAAACAGATAAACCGTTTGGTGCAGTTACTCTGTGGAATACTATGCAGCAACGAAAATGAACAAACTACTGCCACATGCAACAACACAGATGAATTTCACAAATATAATTTTGAGCAAAAGAAGCCAGACACAACTGACTATATAGTGTATGCCTCTATATAAAGCTCAAAATGGGCAAAACTAACCTATGATGTTAGAAGCCAGGATAGTGGTTTCCCTTATAGTGAAGGTTAATGACGGAGAGGGGTTATGAAGGAGGCTTTGGATATGCTGGGAATATTCTGGTTTTTGATCTGGAAGGTGGTTACAATCTGTGGTAATTCATTAAGCTACACATGTATGACCTGTGCTTTCTGCATGTATGTTTTCCTTCAATTTTTTTTAAAAAAGCTTATTTTTAGAAAAGCTTTTAAAATGTCCTGTTTTATCCATGCCCAATTGTCATATCTGGTGGTCTTTTTCTTACTTCTCAACATCTTTTATCCCTCCTACATTATTTCCTACCCTCTTATTCTAAAAATGTTTTCCTTTCATAGTTATTCTTTCACCTTGGACCCCTAACTTCACTACTCAACAAATATTTCTTGAGTATCCACAATATTTCTAGCACTGAGCCAGGCCTAGAGTTTATGATAGTGAACAAGCTAGCAAAGATTCTGACCTCATAGAACTCCAGCTTCCAGTGGAAAGAGGCTTCTAAACAGGTAATTGCGTCATAACTGACTCTTCCCACTTCCCCAAATTTAGGTCTTCCCCAAAGTTCTAGGTTAAAGTCAGCTTCTCAAAATCCAATGTTTGTGGCCATTAATAACCCTATCACTGCCCACATCATCATTATGTAAGACCTGAGCATCAACTTTGACAATTTCCTCCATCCCAAACCCCAAGATCTACCCCATCCTGCCCATTTCTGCTTCTGAAATGTGTGCACCCACTCCCTCTTCTTTCCAGCCCTGTTGTTTCCACCCAAGCTATTGCCTTCTTATTTAGGATTTATTTGCAGACATAGAAGCCATTTAAGCTAGTTTGAGCAGAACTCAGGTTTAGTTGGCTAACAACTTGTTGAAAAACCTAAAGAAGACATTAGAAACAGAGCTTCCAGGAACAACACCCAACTCTTGGAATCCTCCTATCTGTCAAGAATTAGAAAGTGAGGGCTTCCCTGGTGGCGCAGTGGTTGAGAGTCCGCCTGCCGATGCAGGGGACACGGGTTCATGCCCCGGTCTGGGAAGATCCCACATGCCTCGGAGCGGCTGGGCCCATGAGCCATGGCCGCTGAGTCTGCGCGTGCGGAGCCTGTGCTCCGCAATGGGAGAGGCCGCAGCAGTGAGAGGCCCGCGTACTGAAAAAAAAAAAAAAAGAATTAGAAAGTGAGTTCTTTCACTACAGAAGTCCTCCAATCAAGAAGCAAGTGACCGTGGCACCATGTTGACTCTGTGTCATCCATGTCAGCAAAATGGATCCTTATCTAGAAGTCTAGCTACAAAGAAGTGTGTGAGTTGTATTTTCCAGCTTCCCAGCCTTAGTGGTGCTGGTTAGAATGGATGTGAGCATGCGAGTCCTCAGCATGTCCCTCCCCTCTCAGCTCCTCTCCCAGTGTCCCTGCACTTCCCCACAATTCCATTCTCTTGATTGCTTCCGGCTCTGATCACATCACTCTGTAGCTCAAGCCTCCAGTGACTCATCCTCTCTAGTGTGATCAAGTCCCAACTTGTTTTCCTGGTTTATATCCTACTCCATGCCTCCAGTTTCCTCTACTCCAGCTGTTCCCCATTCCCCAAACACTTTCTTCTCTTTCCCACCTCATGCGTTTGTGCATCCTCTATCCTTCCCACCATCCTTTCCCATTAAAGTTTGAAACATCCTTCTAGCCCTGTTCCAATGACACTTCCTTTCTACCTTCTCCTCTCTTCCCCTTAACCAAAGTGACCTCTCACTCCAGCTCCACAGAGAGCTCCTGGAGACAAAGAGTTGTGGACTGGAATCCTAGCTGTGTCTGGGCACGAGAGGGCACCTTGAACTCAGAGCCTCAGTTTCTTGCACTGTAAAAAGGAGATAATAGTAATACCTTCTTCATAGGCCTGCTGGAAGGACTGGTTGAGATAAGAACCTAAGCTGCTAGTACATGCCCTACGGATGACAGTTACTGCTGTAGAGCGTTGTCTTGTTTATCTTTGTGCCCCTCACCCAGGTGCTTGCTAAATACTGGTGCAATGAATGGACAATCCAAACCAAGCAGCAATATTGACCTTAGGTAACCTGAGGTCAAACTAATGTGATACTGGGTCCCTCTCTGGTCAGGGTCAGGCCCCTGGGTCATGTCAGTTTAGGGCACAGGTATGAGCAGATGAAGAGTTTCCAGTTGTCTTATCAAGTCAGGAGAAATAAAAGCTAAGCGTCGAAACAAACGAAGGAGGGGCACAACCCCATGGTATAGGCCACGGCAAGTTAGCAGAGCCTCATGGATAGAAACTGTTTAAGAAGGATTTCCCCCAAAAGCCTTTATTTGGAGGGCTCTCATCTCCATGCTTGGAGAAACCTGAACACAGAAAGGTGGAATGGGGCAGGAGGTCTCAGACCAGGTACATTCGCATCTGAGCCCAGTGGAAAATCATCCTGCAATCTCAGAGGCTGCTGGAGGAGTGAAATTGCTATACTGCACTTTGGAGACCCATTGGGAAGTGTTTTATTAAATCAAAGATGCACATACCCTATGGTTCAGCAGTTCTGCTTCTAGGTCTCCACCCTAAAGACATTCTCACAAGGAGACTCATTCAAGGAGATGCATTGCTGCATTGTTCATGAGACCAAGAAATTAAAAACAACCTGAGTATCCATCAATGATGAATAAATAAAATGTGGTGCATTTAAATGTTAAAGTACAAAATAGCAAATGCAAAGGCATGAACTAGATTTTCATATGTCAATATGGATAGATGTCAAAGTGTAGTCTTAAGGGAGGAAAATAAGTTGCAGACTGATGCATTCAGGATGATACCATTTAAAATATAAAAGGAGTGCTATGTATTGTTCAGGGCTATATTGATGAACAAATTTTGAAGAGTGGGCTGAAGGGATACATGGTAAATTCATCAATGCAGTTACTTTTAGAAAGAGAAATTTGACTGGGAACCAAATTCTATCTCTAATGTTTTTTCTCTTAATTAAAAAAAAAACCCTTAAAACCTTAAGGGAAAAATATTAATAACTGAATTTAGGATTATGGTTGGGGTATAAGAATACTATTCCATATTATAAAGATTCTTTTTTCTCAAAAAAGAAAAATATGGCTTATGAGTCTGATTCTGGATATATGTGTATGTTGTATTGTTCTGGATGGAGAGACATTGGTGAATAACTTTGACCATCGTCCTTCAGGAATATTCACTTGCAGGCAACAGAAATTAATCATTGCCATGGCATCTAAATTTTAACAACTTGCTGAGGTTCTTAAACACCTTAAAACTCTTTGACCTTTTGATGAATGCTGTGTGCTCTCGACTGTGGTGGTGAAAGTGCACAATTGGCATGTAATTTCAGGGGTGTTACAGCCCTCGGGTTAAGAGTCTGCATAACTGCAGGATATCCAGAGGTTGACTTTTTTTTTAACCTCCACAACATCTAAATTTAAAATGCGTGGCAGAGAGACCAGGGAGACTTGTTAAAATATATAAATACAATGTTCTCTTTGCAGAAAGGTTTGTGTATGTGTGGGTATGTGTGAGTGTGTGTAAAAGCTGCTGAAACCCTAAAAAAATAAGCACAGCTTCTCAAGAGCTCTCAGTTTGCCTCCTGAAATGTAATGTCAATAAGTCAGATCATTCTGGGAAACTTGAGACTTCGGAAGCCCAGCTCCTGCCACTGGAAATGCCAGCATCCCAGTCCTCAGAATCAGCTTCCCTCAGCCTGGAGCAGGGAATTTAGAGAAACCGGTTTAGTGTTACAGGACTGTGAAGTCAGTTTTCCCCCCTCTCAGGGACCATGCAGTGTCCGGCCTGCTGCGCATCCAGCCTTTGTTGCCTCTTGCGGGAAGGCCTCAGGGTTCCACCCAACATCCCTGAAGGGACAGAACCTTCCCATTCAGGGCCCACACAGCCTCTTCTTGCCTCTCAACCTCAGGCTTGGGACTAAAATGGCTTTTTAAACTAAACATTTCTTTTTCTTGATGTGGACCATTTTTAAAGTCTTTGTTGAATTTGTTACAATATTGCTTCTATTTTTTGTGCTTTGGTTTTTTGACCACAAGGCATGTGGGATCTTAGCTCCTTGACCAGGGATCGGACCCACACCCCCCTGCATTGGAAGGGGAAGTCTTAATCACTGGACTGCCAGGGAAGTCCCCTAAACTAAACATTTCTTAAAACAATCATGTTGGTATTTAGAGTTTTTTCATTTTACTTCTAGCAAAGGAAAAAAAAAAAATAGAGGGAATGTAATTGAAAAATAATTCTGAAAAATTTTCACTCCACTGCACCTTTTCCAGTGGACACAGAGGTCTGTTAAGTGGGGTGACAAGCTGCCAGCACCCCGGAGCGCAGAGCTTTCCGTCAGCAGCATTTACATTAGCAACGCTGTGGCCAAAACCCTAGAGGATGCATCAGACATTTAGCGGAAACATAATCTCTTCAAAAGACCCAAAGTCAGATGGAGCCTTAAATATTTTATAGGAAAATATTTGCCAAAAAATGTGACTTGGCGAGAAATTACGAGATGGTACTCATTAAGGTTACTTGCTGACAGAGACAGCTGAAATAATGATCCAGGATCCAAATTATTTTGGAGCCATGAAAAAAATCTGTCAAAAGTATATATATTCTTGTTCTTTAATTTTGCCAAGACGAAGTGTTTTGGGATTGCATAAATAAAGCCCTGTTAGCTCACCTCTGAAATTCAAAGAAGTGAAGTGACATGGGAGTGACACGCAGAGCCCTCACCCTGCTTATAAGCAGACAAGATGAATAGCCTCCCTACCCCTACAGTAATGCAGTTCTCCTTAAAAACTCCACCTCTGCAGATGGGGGCAGATCTTTAAGAATTCCTTGCCTGTAGACAAACCACAGTTCTGGTTCTCGGGGCTGGGAACCTCCTGCAGGAGGTTCTTGTTCAGAAACCCATCTGGGAAATGTACACGGCACTCTGGTGCCAACTCTCTGGGGAAAACATTCCCAACAAACACTCACCCGGAAGTTTTAGGGTCCGGATGGTGGTTGTAACTGTGTGTCTCTACTGCAGAGAGAATATCTGAGTGCCTCTACTGCCCTTGGTGCATTCTTTTTGCTTACAGGCTCCACTCTGCTGCCTTGGATGCCATGGCAGATGGCAGTGGCTCCGACCCGAGAGCAGTGGTTCTCAAACTTTAGCTTTAGAATCACCTTCAGGGCTTATTACAGTATGGACTGTTAGGCCCCATCCCCAGAGTTTCTGATTTAGTGGGTCTGGGGTGGGATCTCAGAATTTGCATTTCTAATGAGTTCCCAGGTTATGCTGATGCTTCTGGTCCTAGGACAGTACTTTGAGAGCCCTGGTCTGTACTTTTTTTTTTTTTTTTTTAATTTATTTATTTTTGGCTGCATTGGGTCTTTGTTGCTGCGCGCGGGCTTTCTCTAGTTGCGGCGAGCAGGGGTTACTCTTTGTTGTGGTGCGCGGGCTTCTCATTGTGGTGGCTTCTCTTGTTGTAGAGCATGGGCTCTAGGTGTGTGGGCTTCAGTAGTTGTGGCATGTGGGCTCAGTAGTTGTGGCTCACTAGCTGTAGAGTGCAGGCTCAGTAGTTGTGGTGGCGCACAGGCTTAGTTGCTCCGCGACACGTGGGATCTTCCCGGACCAGGGCTCAAACCCGTGTCCCCTGCATTGGCAGGCAGATTCCACTGGTCTATGCTTTAATCTAAGGTGCCCCTCATTCCTCAGCTTGGGTCAGCCCTCAACACAACCTTACACAAACATCTTGGATGGGAGGGTGTGGTGCAGATATAGTTAGCCAGACCCAGGGTCCAAATTTATGTATAAAACAGCCCTTTTCATTTTACATTCAGCAGAACATTCCAATCCATTCTAGAGGCCACTAAGGGGCAGGGATTCTGGCGCTGCCCCTTCCCACCAGCTTGCCCTTCTTGGGGTTCTCTCACTAAAGAGGGGCTTTACAGTGACCCTCAGGCATCCACGTGGCAGTTCCCTCCCTGTGGAAGAAGAACCTTTTCCCCTGGACATCCTGCCCCCCGCCCCTTTCCCACACAGCCCTTCCTTTGGTCCCTTTCTTCTGCTGGGCTGTGCATTGTTCATTTCCACCTTGCTATTTAATGGCTTCAGGACCTGGGGAGTGGGGGATGGAAAAGGGGAGAAGCCTTCTGTCTTGTCTGCCCTCAGGATGTGTTGTGTATAAGGTAATCAGAACTTTCATACTGCTTGATTAACAATGCCGTGGCTGTGTCCTGTGATGTTATGCTAAAAGAGTCTTCCACTGTCCCAGGATACAGGACATGGTGGGGGGAGGGGCAGTCTTGCTGTTGCACAGTAATGGGTCAGTGTGCTGCTCAGCTTCCTGGTAATGCTGCCTTCTGCCCCAAAGGGTAGGTTTAATGCTGGGAATCTCTGCTGTTAGTAGCTGAGATGATTTCAGACAGGGATTTTTGTTACCCTCAGACCGCACCAGGTAGGCAGCAATTACCCTTACCTATGCCTGGAGGTGGCACACACATGGGACATATTAACCCTGATTAATAAATTCCCTAGCAGTGGTTTCCCAACCTGGCTGTCATCAGAATCACCTGGGAGACTTTTTTAAAAATGTACAGTATTCTAAAAAAATATGTACAACACAGAAAGCAAGAATGTACTTGTTTTCTTAATATATAAAGAGCTCTTACAAACCAATAAGAAAAATATTGATAACCCAATAGAAAAGAAAGGACAAAAGGTATGAATAGGCCATTTATACACATACAAAAGTTCTAAATACTTATCAACATATGAAAATACAATTGATATCACTCATAATTAAAGTCATGAACATTTAAACTTTGGATATCATTTTCAACTATCAGATTGGCAAATTTAATAGTATACTTTGTCAATAACATGGAGAAAAGACATTCTCACATGTTGTTGGTGGGACTGTATGTTGCAATAACCTTTTTTGAATTGCAGTTTGTCAGTATCTATCAAAATGCTCCAGGCATATACCTTTGACGCATTGATTTCACTGCTATGAGTTTAGCATAGTGATGTCTTAAGACATGTATGAAAAAGTATGTACAGGAAGTTCATAGTAGCATTGCTTGTAATGGCAAAACTCAGAGACACCCTAAACGTTTATCAATAAACAGTGGGTAAATAAGTTATGTCGTGGCTATACACTGAAGCTCTCTGTCATTTCGAAAAGGATGATGTCAATCTGTGTTCATGTAACAATCTCCAAGATGTGTTGTTAAGTGAAAACAGCAAGGGGCAAGAGTGTTGTAGTGTACTATCATTTCTGTAAAAATATGGGTGATATATACATATGTACATATATGCATATTCAGAAATATGTATAGATTAGTTTTGAAAGGGTTTATAAGAAACTGGTAATAGGTTGCCTTTGGGCAGGAAGACTGAGAGACCCTCACTTTTTATATATATATATATATATATATATATATATATATATATATATATATATCCCCTTTGCATTGTTTGAATTTGTTTTTACTATGAGTATGTTCTATTTCATTAATTTTTTTTTTTTTTTTACCATGCTGCGAGGCTTGCAGGATCTCAGTTCCCCTACCAGAGATTAAACCTGGGCCATAGCAGTGAAAGTGCTGGATCCTAGCCACTAGACCACTAGGGAGCTCCCAGTTTCATCTAATTAAAAAAAAAAAAACATATTCTTGGGCTCCCTCTCTAGGCCAACTGGATTTACGTCTCCAAGGTTGGGAGGCAGAAATTCATGTTTTAGAAAGAGAACTCTACTGGGAGAAATGCCTCGTTCTAGTGTGGGATGGGGAATACACAAGATGGGCTTGGAGCATCTTGTAGTGTCTAAAGTAAAATAAGTAGGGCATGTCAAAGGGACCCAGGAGCCAATCTGAAAAAGCTTCCAATGGCCAAAGCTGGAAAACTCAAGCAATAAAATAAATAACATAGCGTTGGATTATAACCCAGAGTGTACATATCCATGAGCCCATATTGGTATATATAAATGATTAAATAAATAAATGGGCAAAAAGAAGCCCATCTCCCTTACAGAAGAATTCCAGGGATTCCAAATAATTTATGTAGTCTCCACTCCAGGAAGGGAAGCTTAATTTCCACCTCTTCCTTTGGGTTATGCTTTGGGGGACTCTCTTCCAAAGAGTATAGTGTTGGGGTAGGGGAGTAATTTACAGTGAAGAAAACTGGCAAACACTACCTCCAGGCCAACTAATCAAGATTAGTGTCAGTAGTGATAAATCTTGCCGAGAGTATGTACCTTTGATAAGGTGCGATGAGAATGGTACTTCACCTCTGTAGTATTCTCCCCTAAAACCCGTAACCTTAGTCTAACCATGAGAAAACACCAGACAAACTCAAATTGGGGAACATTCTACAGGATAACCCGGCCAACGTTCTTCAAAGATATCAAGGTCATAAAAAAAAGGACATGCTAAGAAACTGACACAGACCAGAGAAGACTAAAGAGACATGATGATTAGATGTAATGTGGTATACTGGATAGGATCCTGGAACAGGAAAAGGATATTAGTGGAAAAACTAGTGAAATCCAAATAAGTATAGAGTTAATAATTAAAAACAAAAACAGAATTCTACGTGGTTCTTATGTAGCCAGCTTGGCTCCAGGCTGCCATTATATACCTGAGAGTCACTTCAATCAGATGGAAGTTCTCAAACTTTAGAGTGCAGTAGAATTACCCAGGGAGTTTGTTAGCCGTGTAGATCCCACCAATTCTGATTTAATAGGTCCATGGTGGACTTGGGGATATGCATTTTTTAAAAACAAAAGCCAAGTTTTTTATTCATATTTTTGCATTTGAAGTACTCTCTGATGACGTCCTTGGGATTCTTTGCATAGTCCTTTACTAAAACCACCCACCTGCAACCAACCTTTCTACAGGGTTTCCCCCATCTGTCAGTATTCCAGAGGCCTACTCGTTCCGCTAGTTTCTTATTGTCACGAACCTCAATGACGTTGAGTTTTGTCAGCACAAAGGGCCTCCACCCACTTGACATACATAGGCTCATCACAGTTGGATGTGATGCACTCAAAGATGGGCTTGGCACTAAGACATTGGCACCTTCACAAACTGCATGTGCTAGGTCATCGTGGAAGAAGGCAGCCTTCAGTGCCTCTTGTAAAGCAGTGCTAACATCCATTACACCTCCAGCAGCAATACTATGGTGGTGGGTTATGGAGACAAATCTTGAATGCCCCTGAGCCCCTGCCTCTGCCCAGGGGATGGCAGGGAAATAGGATATGCATTTTAATTATTTTTTATTTTTTTATTGAACTATAGTTGATTTACAGTATTGTATTGTGTTAGTTTCAGGTGTACAGCAAAGTGATTCAGTTTTACGTATATATATTTTTTTCAGCTTCTTTTCCATTATAGGTTATTACAAGATATTGAATATAGTTCCCTGTGTTATACAGTAAATCCTTGTTGCTTTTCTATTTCATGTATAGTAGTTTGTTAATTTCATACTCCTAATTTATTCCTTTTCCCCTCCCTTTCCCCTTTGGTAACCATAAGTTTGTTTTCTATGTCAGTGAGTCTATTTCTGTTTTGTATATAGATTCATTTATATTATTTTTAGATTCTACATATAAGTGATATCATATAACATTTGTTTTTCTCTGTCTGACTTATTTCACTTAGTATGATATTCTCTAGGTCCATCCATGTTGCTGCAAATGGCAATGTTTCATTCTTTTTTACTGCTGAGTAATATTCCATTGTATATATATATACCACATCTTGTTAAACCAGTTATCTGTTGATGGGCACTTGGGTTGTTTCCATGTCTTAGTTATTGTAAATAGTGCTGCTCTGAACATTGGGGTGCATGAATCTTTTCAAATTAGAGTTTTCATCTTTTCCAGATAAATACCCCAGAGTGGGATTGCTGGATCATATGGTAGCTCTATTTTCAGTTTTTAAAGGAACCCCCATACTGTTCTCCATAGTGGCTGCACAAATTTACATTCCCACCAGCAGTGTAGGAGGGTTCCCTTTTCTCCACACCCTCTCCAGCATTTATTATTGATAGATTTTTTGATGATAGCCATTCTGACCAGTATAAGGTAATACCTCATTGTGGTTTTGATTTGCATTTCTCTAATAATTAGTGATGTTGAGCATCTTTTCATGTGTTTCTTGGCCATCTGTATGTCTTCTTTGTAGAAATGTCTATTTAGGTTTTCTGCCCATTTTATGATTGGGTTGTTTGATTTTTTTTTTGATATTGACTTGTATGAGCTGTTTGTATATTTTGGATATTAACCCCTTGTCGGTTGCATTGTTTGCAAATATCTTCTCCCAGTCTGTAGATTGCCTTTTCATTTTGTGGATGGTTTTCTTTGCTGTGCAAAAACTTTTAAGTTTGATTAGGTCCCATTTGTTTATTTTTGCTTTTATTTCGTTTGCCTTGGGAGACTGATCTAAGAAAATATTGCTTAGATTATGTCCGAGAATGTTTTGCCTTGTTTTCTTCTAGGATTTATGGTGTTATGTCTTATATTCAGGTCTTTAAACCATTTTGAGTTTATTTTTATATATGGTATGAGGGGTATGAGGCGGTGTTCTAATTTTATTGATTTACATGTAGCTGTCCAGCTTTCCCAACACCACCTGTTGAAGAGACTATCTTTTCTCCATTGTATATTCTTGCCTCCTTTGTTGTAGATTAATTGACCATAGATGTATGGGTTTATTTCTGGGCTAGGGATATGCATTTTAATAAGTGCTGCAAGGGCTTCTTAAATGCCTCATTTTGGACACACTGTACTGGAAACCAAAGATCTGATATTCTATTCATAATTGCTATGTCTATCAAAAAGTTGTGAGTTCATTTGGAACAAAAATCTGAAGATGGAAAGATCATGAACTTCCATTCATTATGTAACATCTCCAGTCTATTTGGGGCACTCAATGAGTTTCCTAATAGAATTCTTACCGCCATTTGACATGTGATAAGTGTTAAATGAACAAATAATGAAAATAAGGAATTAATAGGAAACCTCCTGACACATCATCCCTTCTGGTCATCCTGACCTATTATAACCAGAAGAGTCTATTTCCTATGGCACCTAAGTCACATTTAAGGCATATTCTTTTAATTTTTGATGCAGACACAATGTCAACCATGAATTTGTTTGCAGAATTAGAGCTTGATGAATATCTTATCCTTCTTCCAAAGGCATCCTGTGCACTCTTTCTTCAGGTTCTCCCTGCCCATAGTTTCCTCTCCTTGAGACTGTTCCTTGTTCCAAACCAATCCACAGCTCTCTCCAACCTCCCCGTCCCCTGCCAACACGTTCCTAGTTAATTCCTGCTCAAGTCTTAGCTTAAAGATCATTTCCTCATCCAGCCTCCTGCACTGGTAAGGACCCCTCCAACGTGCTCCCAGAGCACATAGTCTTTCCAGCAGTACCACCGTTACTTAAAAGGAAAATAAGCCTAGAATTCCTTTCTTAGTGCTTTGTTATTCTTTTTTAATCTATTGCTTGTGTTTTCGCAAGTAAGTGCCAACGCTGTCCAATAGAACTTTCTATGATAGTGGAAATGTTCTTTATTTGTGCTCGTGCTTCAATCCAAGAAATCTGTGCCTCTTGACACCGAATAATTCATTGCTTCATTATAACTTACCTTTTCTGTTAGGTTTTGTATTTCCTCATATTTCCATCCATCTGGCTAAGGGAGCAGGAAAGGCTAGAGGAAACTCTCACACAGGAGGTGATATTGGAGAAAGTCGAGAGCAGTGAAGAAGGGTTTCCCTGCAGAACAACAGAGACAGGTCCCGCAGGCAGATGGAACACCATGGACAAAAGTTCAGAAGCGTGAAACAGCAGGGCAAAGTCTAGGAGGTCTCACAGTCAAAGGCAGTTAATGTCTAAGGAGGACATAAAGGGAACCCAACACAAACATTTCATATAAGATATGGAAAAAATTGATTAG